>NW_025536563.1:0-55698 GCF_020615455.1 Coregonus clupeaformis
TTACAGGCAACACTGAAGAGTCTGTGTGAAAACGATTCAGTTAATGAAAATAACGAAGAACGGTAAGAAGGATGTGCTTATCAAAAACAACGGGATTCGCAAGAAGCGATGTCAGTTGGAGCAGAAACACTGAAGATTCAGCATGGGGGGAATGTCAAAGCTAATGAGGCAACAATTGGTGAGGTCAGTGAAGGACGTCGCCAATGAGGCAAACAATCGAATGGTTGGGCAGGGATAATTAACAGGCATACTTTGAGTCCAGCGAAGGAGGCCATTAACAGGCAACATATATGTGCGTGAAAGTGATCGCAACAATGCAAAACTAAGTTCTGCGTGAAGTGGAAAACAAAGAAGGCAAACACTGAAGAGTCTGTGTGAAGGGATGTAGTTACTGCGCAACACTGAAGAGTCTGCGCGGGGATGTAGTTAACAGTAACACCAGAGTCTGTAAGGAACGGATGTCAGTTAAACAGGCAACACTGAAGAGTCTGTGAAGGGGATGTTAGTTAACAGGCAACACTGGAAGAGTCTGTGGGAAGGGATAACTTAACAGGCACGCAGAGTGTGTGAACGGATGTCAGTTAACAGGCAACACTAGAGTTGTGTGAAGGGATGTTAGTTAATAGGCTACACTAGAGTCTAAGAATGATGCTGAATGAAAAGCACTAAAGAGCTAGTAAAAGGATGTAGTTAAATATACAGAGTCCAGGGAAGTGGATGTATTGAAGCAGGAAACAACTGAAGAGTCTGTGTGAAGGAGGTGTTAACAGGCAACAATGAAGAGGCTGTGTGGTTGGAATGTAGCTGCAACAGGCAACATCGAAGGGCCCAGGTAACAGGCAAGGCTGCAGAGTCCAGAAGGGGTCGCCAGTTAACAGGCAACACTGAAGAGTTCATGAACGGATGTAGTTAACAGGCAACACTGAAGAGTTGTGTGAAGGGATGTAGTTAACAGGCAACAAAAGATATTTGTGTGAAGGGCGCTAGTTAACACGCAACAATCAAAGAGTCTGTGGGAAGGGGATGTTAGTTAATGGCTAAACACTGAAGAGTTCAGTGAAGGACACACACAGCACAATGAAGAGTTGGTGAAGGGGACGTAATGAAACGAAGAGTTCAGCAAGGTGGATGTAGTTAACAGGGAAGACGGAAGAGTCTGTGTGAAGGGGATGTCAGTTAACAGGTGGCAACACTGAAGAGTCCAGTGAAGGACGCTTGTTAATATAGCAATAACACTGGAAGAGGTCGTGAAGGGAACAACAAGACAGGGCAACACTGAAGAGTCTGTGTATAGTTAAGGTAAACACCAGAGTCTGTGTGAAACGGATTTGTAACAGGACAATGAAGAATCTGTGTGAAGGGGATGTCAAACTAAGTAGTAGGTGTTAGAAACACTGAAGAGTCTGTGTGAAGGATGTAGTTAACAGGCGCTTCAATGAAGAGGCTGTGTGAAGGAATGTCAGCACAGGCAAACACTGAAGGGTCTGGTGTGAAGGGGATGTCAGCTAATGGGCAAGGCTTAAAGGAGTCTGTGTGAAGGGATGTCAGTTAACAGGCAACACTGAAGAGTATGTGTGAAGGGATGTAGTTAACAGGCAACACTGAAGAAGAGTCTGTGTGAAGGATGTAGTTAACAGGCAACACTGAAGAGTTGTGTGAAGGGATGTCAGTTAACAGGCAACACTGAAGAGTCTGTGTGAAGGGGGATGTTAATTAACAGGCAACACTGAAGAGCCTGTATGAACGGATGTCAGTTAACAGGCAACAATCAAAGAAAATTGTGTGAAGGGGATGTAGTTAACAGGCAACACTGAAGAGTCTGTGTGAAGGGATGTCAGTTAACAGGCAACGCTGAAGAGTCTGTGTGAACGGATGTCAGTTAACAGGCAACACTGGAAGAGTCTGTGTGAAGGGGAACAAGCACAGGCTACACTGAAGTAAGAGTCTGGGTGAAGGGGATGCAGTAACAGGCAACACTGAAGAGTCTGTGTGAACGGATGTCAGTTAACAGGGCAACACTGGAAGAATCGTGAATGGGATGTCAGTAAACCGGGCAACACTTATTTCAGAGTAGATTAACAGGCAACACTGAAGAGTCCTGTGAAGTGGATGCCACCACAGGCAAATAAATGAAGAATCGTGAAGGGGATGTCAGTTAACAGGGCAACACTAAGAGTATGTGTGGGAAGGGGATGTTAGTTAACAGGAAACACACAAGAGTCTGTGTGAAGGGGAAGTCAAATAATAGCAACACTGAAGAGTCTGTGTGAAGGGGATGTCAGTTAACAGGCAACACTCAAAGAGTCTGTGAAGGGACCAACACGAAGATTCAGTGAAGGGGATGTAGTTAACAGGCAACACCAAGAGTTGTGTGAAGGGATGTAGTTAACAGGCAAACACTGAAGAGTCTGTGTGGCACGGATTTCAGTTGACAGGCAACAATGAAGAATCTGTGGGAAGGATGTAGTTAACAGGCAACAAAGAGTTGTGTGAAGGGGATAATACAGGCAACACTAAGAGTCTGTAAGAAGGGAAGGTCAGTTAACAGGCAACACTGAAGGGTCTGGGGGAAGGGGATGTTAGTTAACAGGCAAGACTTATGCAGCCTGTGGGATGGGATGTAGTTAACAGGCAACACTGAAGAGTTGTGTGAAGTGGATGTAGTTAATGAGGCAACACCAAAGAGTATGTGTGAAGGATGCCAGTTAACAGGCAACACTGAAGAGTCGTGAAGGGGATGTCAGTAAACAGGCAACACTGAAGAGTCTGTAAGAACGGATGTCAGTTAACAGGCAACACCAGAGTGGTATGGAGTCGGTTAACAGGCAAACATTGAAGAGTTGGAGTGTAGTTAACAGGCTACACTGAAGAGTCCAGTGAACGGATGTAGTTAACAGGCAACACTGGGAAGAGCCTGTGTGAAGGGGATGTAGTTAATAGGCAACACTGAAGAGTCTGTGTGAACGGATGTCAACAACAGGCAACACTGAAGAGTCTGTGTGAAGGGGATGTCAGTTAACAGGCAACACTGAAGAGTTGGTGTGAAGGGGATGTTAGTTAAAAGGCAACACTGAAGAATCTGTGTGAATGGATGTCAGTAAACTGGGCAACACCAGGCGTAGCTCCGTGAAGTGGGACGCTGGGATTAACAGGCAAATACTGAAGAGTCTCTGTGAAGTGTTTAACAGAGAAGAATCTGTGTGGACGGGGATGGCTAACAGGCAACACTAAGAGATGTGTGAAGGGGATGTAGTTAAAAGGAAAGACTGGAAGAGTCTGTGTGAAGGGGAAGTCAGTTAACAGGCAACACTGAAGAGTCTGTGTGAAGGGGAAGGTCAGTTAACAGGCAACACTGAAGAGTCTGTGTGAAGGGATGTTAACAACAGGCAACACTGAAGGAGTCTGGTGAAGGGATGTAGTTAACAGGCAACACTGAAGAGTCTGTGGGAAGGGGATGTAGGTTACAGGCAACACTGAAGAGTCTGTGTAAGTTTCCCAGTTGACAGGCAACAATGAAGAATCTGTGTGAAGGGGATGTCAGTTAACAGGCAACACTAAGAGCTCAGGTGAAGGGGATTAACAGGCAACACTGAAGAGTCTGGGTGTGGCATGGGATTTCAGTTGACAGGCAACAATGAAGAGAATCTGTGTGAAGGTAGATGTCAGTTAACAGGCAACACTAAGAGAGTTCAGTGAAGGGGATGTAGTTACAGGCAACACCTGAAGTATTCAAAGTGAAGGGGAGGCTGCTAACAGGCAATACTTCTAAGAGTCTGTGTGGGAAGGGGATGTCAGTTAACAGGCAACACTGAAGAGTCTGTGTGAAGGGATGTAGTTAATAGGCTACACTGAAGAGTGGGTGAAAGTAGTAACAGGCAACACTGAAGAGTCTGTGTGAGGGATGTAATTAACAGGAACACTAAGAGTCTGTGTGAAGTGGATGTCAGTTAACAGGAAACACTGGAAGAGTCTGTGTGGAATGGGGATGTCAGTTAACAGGCAACACGGAAGAGGCTGTGTGAAGGGAATGTGTTAACAGGCAACACTGAAGGGTCTGTGTGAAGGGGATGTCAGCTAACAGGCAAGGCTTAAGAGTGTGTGAAGGAATAACAGGCAACACCGAAGAGTATGTGTGAAGTGGATGTCAGTTAACAGGCAACACTGAAGAGTCTGTGTGAAGGTGTAGTTAACAATAACACTGAAGAGTCTGTAGAAGGGATGTAGTTAACAGGCAACACTGAAGAGCTCAGTGAAGGGGATGTCAGTTAACAGGCAACACTGAAGAGTCTGTATGAACGATGTCAGTTAACAGGCAACACTGAAGAGTCTGTGTGAAGGGGGATGTCAGTTAACAGGCAACACTGAAGAGTTTGTGAAGGGATGTCAGTTAACAGGCAACGCTGAAGAGTCTGTGTGGAACGGATGTCAGTTAACAGCAACACTGAAGAGTCTGTGTGAAGGGGATGTCGTAACAGGCTACACTGAAGAGTCTGCTGGGGTGAAGGGGATGTAGTCAACAGGCAACACTGAAGAGTCTGTGTGAACGGATGTAGTTAATAGGCTACACTGAAGAGTCTGTGTGAAGGGGATGTTAGTTAAAAGAAGAAACACTGAAGAATCTGCGTGAATGGATGTCAGTAAACTGGCAACACTGAAGAGTCTGTGTGAAGGGGATGTTAGATTAACAGGCAACACTGAAGAGTCTCAGGATGTAATTAACAGGCAACAATGAAGAATCTGTGTGAAGGGGATGTCAGTTAACAGGCAACACTAAGAGTATGTGTGAAGGGGATGTCAGTTAACAGGAAACACTGAAGAGTCTAAGTGAAGAGGGAAGTCAGTTAACAGGCAACACTGAAGAGTTGTGTGAAAGGATGTAGTTAATGTACAACACTGAAGAGTCTGTGTGAAGGGGATGTCGCCAGCTAACAGGCAACACTGAAGAGTCTGTGAAGGGGATGTCAGTTAACAGGCAACACTGAAGAGTCTGTGTGAAGGGGATGGCTGCTAACAGGCAACACTCAAAGAGTCTGTGTGAAGGGGATGTCAGTTAACAGGCAACACTGAAGAGTTGTGTGTAGGATTTCAGTTGACAGGTAACAATGAAGAATCTGTGTGAAGGGGGGATGTAATTAACAGGCAACACTAAGAGTTGTGTATGGGGATGTAGTTAACAGCAACACTGAAGAGTCTGTAAGAAGGGAATGTCAGGTTAACAGGCAACACTGAAGGGTCTGGTGTGAAGGGGATACTGGGTTAACAGGCAAGACTTAAGAGTCTGTGTGATGGGATGTCAGTTAACAGGCAACACTGAAGAGTCTGTGTGAGGTGGATGGCTGCTAACAGGCAACACTGAAGAGTAGTGAAGGGATGTAATTAACAGGAACACTGAAGAGTTGTGTGTGAAGGGATGTAGTAAACAGGCAACACTGAAGAGTTGGTATGAACGGATGTCAGTTAACAGGCAACACTGAAGAGTCTGTGTGAAGGGGATGTAGTTAACAGGCAACACTGAAGAGTTTGGTGTGAAGGGATGTGTTAACAGGCTACACTGAAAGAGTCAGAACGGATGTCAGTTAACAGGCAACACTGAAGAGTCTGGTGAAGGGGATGCTGCTAATAGCAACACTGAAGAGTCTGCGTGAACGGATGTCAGCTAACAGGCAACACTGAAGAGTCTGTGAAGGGGATGTCAGTTAACAGCAACACTGAAGAGTCTGTGTGAAGGGATGTTAACAAAAGTGCAACACTGAAGAATCTGTGTGAATGGATGTCAGTAAACTGGCAACACTGAAGAGTCTGTAGTGAAGGGGATGTTAGATTAACAGGCAACACTGAAGAGTCTCGAAGGGGACAAAGGAAGTTAACAGGCAACAATGAAGAATATCAAAGACGGATGTAGTTAACAGGCAACATCAAGAGTATGTGTGAAGGGGATGTCAGTTAACAGGAAACACTGAAGAGTCTGTGTGAAGGGGAAGTCAGTTAACAGGCAACACTGAAGAGTCGTGAAGGGATGCTGCTGGTGCGAACACTGAAGAGTCTGTGTGAAGGGATGTCAGTTAACAGGCAACACTGAAGAGTCTGTGTGAAGGGGATGTCAGTTAACAGGCAACACTGAAGAGTCTGTGTGAAGGGGATGTTAGGTTACAGGCAACACTGAAGAGCCAGGCGGATTTCAGTTGACAGGCAACAATGAAGAATCTGTGTGAAGGGATGTAGTTAACAGGCAACACTAAGAGTCTGTGTGAAGGGGATGTAACAACAGGCAACACCATGAGTCTGTGTGTAATGGATTTCTCAGCTGACAGGCAACAATGAAGAATCGGAAGGATGTAGTTAACAGGCAACACTAAGAGTCTGTGTGAAGGGGATGTAGCTAACAGGCAACACTGAAGAGTCTTTGTGAAGGGGATGTCAGTTAACAGGCAATATTGGTGAGTTGTGTGAAGGGGATGTTTGCTAACAGCAAGACTGAAGAGTCTGTGTGAAGGGGATGTTAGTTAAAAGGCAACACTGAAGAATCTGTGTGGAATGGATGTCAGTAAACTGGCAACACTGAAGAGTCTGTGTGAAGGGGATGCAGATTAACAGGCAACACTGAAGAGTCTCTGTGAAGGGGATGTCAGTTAACAGGCAACAAATTGAAGAATCTGTGGACGGGATGTAGTTAACAGGCAACACTAAGAGTATGTGCGAAGGGGATGTCAGTTAACAGGAAACACTGAAGAGTTCAGAAGGGGAAGCCGTTAATGCGCGCTCACTGAAGAGTCTGTGTGAAGGGGATGTCAGTTAACAGGCAACACTGGAAGAGTCTGTGTGAAGGATGTAGTTAACAGGCAACACTGAAGAGTTGGTGTGAAGGGGATACAAGTTAACAGGCAACACTGAAGAGTCTGTGTGAAGGGGATGTTTGTGGGTTATATGCAAAACACTGAAGAGTCTGTGTGTAGGATTTCAGTTGACAGGCAACAATGAAGAATCTGTGGGAAGGGGATGTAGTTAACAGGCAACACTAAGAGTCTGTGTGGAAGGGGGATGTCAGTTAACAGGCAAACACTGAAGAGTCTGTGTGTATCGGATTTCAGTTGACAGGCAACAATGAAGAATCTGTGTGAAGGGGATGTAATTAACAGGAACACTAAGAGTCTGTGTGAAGGGATGTCAGTTAACAGGCAACACTGAAGAGTTTTGTGAAGGGATGTCAGTTAACAGGCAATACTTAAGAGTCTGTGTGAAGGATGTAGTTAACAGGCAAGACTTAAAGTATCTGTGTGATGGGATGTCAGTTAATGAGCAACACTGGGTGTAGTTAAAGGAACACTGAATAGTGTGTGAAGGGGATGTAGTTAACAGGCAACACTGAAGAGTCTGTGTGAAGGGATGTTAGTTAAAAGGCAACACTGAAGAATATGTGAATGGATGTAGTAAACAGGCAACACTGGAAGAGTATGTGTGAAGGGATGTAGATTAACAGGCAACACTGAAGAGTCTGTGAAGGGATGTAGTTAACAGGAACAAATGAAGAATCTGTGTGAAGGGGATGGCAGTTAACAGGCAACACTAAGAGTCTGTGTGAAGGGATTAAGAAGAGTTGTGTGGAAGGGGACATCAGTTAACATGCAACACTGAATAGTGGTGAAGGGGATGTCAGTTAACAGGCAAAACTGAAGAGTCTGTATGAACGGATGTATTTAACAGGCAACACTGAAGGTTGTGTGAAGGGGATGTAAGTTAACAGGCAACAATGAAGAATCAGTGGGACGGGGATGTAGTTAACAGGCAACACTGGAAAGAGTGTGAGAAGGACGCAAAGTAACAGGAAACACTGAAGAGTCTGTGTGAAGGGGAAGTATAGGAACACTGGAAGAGTGTGTGGAAGGGGATGAGTAACAGGAACACTGAAGAGGGGAAGGGATGTAGTAACAGGAACACTGGAAAGAGTGGTGTGAAGGGGGATAGAGAACACTGAAGAGTGTGTGAAGGGATGAAGGTTACAGGCAACACTGAAGAGCTTCTGTGTAAGGATTTTAAGGATAGGCAACAATGAAGAATCTGAGGGAAGGGGATGTCAGTTAACAGGCATTACTAAGAGTCTGTGTGAAGGGGATAAGTTGAAGTTAACAGGCAACACTGAAGAGTTGTGTGTGAATGGATTTGAAGTTGATATGCAAAAATGAAGAATCAGTGTGTGTTAGAAGAACAAAGATTGAAGATGTAGTTAATAGTGAAGACTGGAAGTTGAAATGTGAAATGTAGAAAGGAATATTAAGAGTGCGTGTGAAGGGATGTGTAAGCAAGACTTAAGAGTGTGGATGGATGTAAAGAAAAGAAAATGGTAGTTAAAGGCAACACGAATAGTGGTGAAGGAGTAGTTAAAGGGAAAACACTGAGAGGAGAGAAGGGAGTTAGTTAAAAGAACACTGAAGAATATGTGTGAATGGATGTAGTAAACAGGAACACTGAAGAGTATGTGTGAAGGGGATGTAGATTAACAGGCAACACTGAAGAGTTTGTGAAGGGGGATGTAGTTAACAGGAAACACTGAAGAGTGGGTGTGAAGGGGATGTAAGTTAACAGGCAACACTGAATAGTTGTGTGAAGGGGAAGTGTAAGTTAAAGGCAACACTGGAAGAGTCTGTGTGAAGGGGATGTTGAAGTTAAAAAGGCAACACTGAAGAATATGGAATGGATGTAGTAAAAGGAACACTGAAGAGATGTGTGAAGGGGATGTAGATTTAACAGGAACACTGAAAGTTGTGAAGGGGATGTAGTAACAGGAACAATGAAGAATCTGTGTGAAGGGGATGAGTGAACAGGAACACTAAGAGTGGGAAGATGTAGTTAACAGGAAACACTGAAGAGTTGTGGAAGGGAATCAGTTAACATGCAACACTGAATAGTCTGTGTGAAGGGGATGTAGTTAGATAGAACACTGAAGAGTCTGTATGAACGGATGTATTTAACAGGAACACTGAAGGTTGTGTGAAGGGGATGTTAGTTAACAGGCAACAATGAAGAATCGGAGGGGATAGTAACAGGAAAACTAAGAGTATGTGTGAAGGGGATGTAGTTAACAGGAAACACTGGAAGAGTCTGTGTGAAGGGGAAGTCGGTTAACAGGCAACACTGAAGAGTCTGTGTGAAGGGGATGTAGTATTCAGGCAACACTGAAGAGTTCAAGAAGATGTAGTTAAAGGAACACTGAAGAGTTGTGGAAGGGGATGTAGGTTAATGAAAGGAACACTGGAAGAGTCTGGGTGAAGGGATGTCAGGTTACAGGCAACACGAAGAGTCTGTGTGTAGGATTTCAGTTGATAGTGCAACAAATGAAGAATGTGTGAAGGGGATGCTTAGTTAACAGGCAACACTAAGAGTTGTGTGAAGGGGATGTAGGTTAACAGGCAACACTGAAGAGTCTGTGTGTAATGGATTTCAGCTGACAGGCAACAATGAAGAATCGAGTGAAGGGGATGTCAGTTAACAGGCAACACTAAGAGTCTGTGTGAAGGGGATGTCAGTTAACAGGCAACACTGAAGAGTCTGAGAAGGGGTATGTGCAGTTAATTCAGGCAATACTTAAGAGTTGTGTGAAGGGATGTCAGTTAACAGGCAAGACTTAAGAGTCTGTGTGATGGGAGTAGTAACAGGAACACTGAAGAGTGTGTGTGAAGGGGATGTAGTTAAGGAAATTGAATATTGAGGTAGAACAGAACACGAGGAGCCGTGTGAAGGGGATGTTAGTTAAAAAGGAACACTGAAGAATATGTGTGAATGGATGTCAGTAAACAGGAACACGAAGAGTATGTGTGAAGGGGATGTAGATTAACAGGCAACACTGAAGAGTCTGTGAAGGGGATGTAGGTTAACAGGCAACAATGAAGAATCTGTGTGAAAGGGATGGCAGTTAACAGGCAACACTAAGAGTGGGGAAGGGGATGTAGTTAACATGGAAACACTGAAGAGTTGTGTGAAGGGGAATAAACAGGGCAACACTGAATATGTGAAGGGGATGTAGTTAACAGGCAACACTGAAGAGTTGTATGAACGGAGGTATTTAAAGCAACACTGAAGGGTGGTGAAGGGGATGTAGTTAACAAACAGAAAATGTGTGAAGGGATGTAGAAAGGAACACTGAAGAGTGTGTGAACGGATGTAGTTAACAGGCAACACTGAAGAGTGAGTGAAGGGGATGTCAGATAACAGGCAACACCCGAAGAGTCTGTGTGAAGTGGATGTAGTTAAAGAACACTGGAAGAGGGGTGAAATGTAGTTAATAGGAACACTGAAGAGGTGTGTGAAGGGGATGCTGAGTTAACAGAACACTGAAGAGTCTGTGTAATGTAGTTAACAGGCAACACTGAAGAGTCTGTGTGAAGGGGATGTTAGGTGAAAAGGGAAACACTGAAGAATCAGAGTGAATGGATGTAGTAAACAGGCAACACTGAAGAGCATGTGTGAAGGGGATGTAGATTAACAGGCAACACTGGAAGAGTCTCTGTGAAGGGATATAGATAACAGGCAACAATAAAGAATCTGAGTGAAGGGGATTGTAGTTTAACAGAACACAAGATCGTAAGAAGGATGTAGAAAGGAAACACTGAAGAGTTGTGGAAGGGGAAGTGAACAAACACTGAATAGGGGAAGGGGAAAGTTAAAGGCAACACGAAGAGTCTGTATGAACGGATGTCAGTTAACAGGCAACACTGAAGGGTTGGGGAAGGGGAGGTCGAGTTAAAGGCAACACTGAAGAGTAGGTGAAGGGATGTATTAAGACAGGCAACAAAATGGGAAGGATGTAGTTAAAGGCAACACTGGAAGAGTTGTGTGAAGGGGATGTAGATAACAGGAACACTGAAGAGTTGTGTGAAGTGGAGTGTCAGTTAATAGGCAACACTGAAGAGTCTGTGTGAAGGGGATGACAAAGTTAACAGGCAACAGAAAGGGTGTGAAGGGAATGTCAGTTAACAGGCAACACTGGAAGGGTTGTGGAGATGTCAGTTAACAGGCAAGAGCTAAGAGTGGTGAAGGATGTAGTTAACAGGCAACACTGAAGAGTATGTGTGAAGTGGATGTAGTTAACAGGCAACACTGAAGAGTTGTGGGAAGGGGATGTAGTTAACAGGCAACACTGAAGAGTCTGTGTGAAGGGATGTCAGCGAACAGGCAACACTGAAGAGTCGTGTGAAGGGGATGTCAGTTAATACAGGAAATACTGAAGAGTCTGTATGAACGGATGTCAGCTAACAGGCAACACTGAACGAGTCTGTGTGAAGGGGATGTAGTTAACAGGAACACTAAAGAGTTTGTGTGAAGGGATGTAGTTAACAGGCAACGCGAAGTGTGTGAAGGATGTAGTTAAAAAACAAGAGTTGGTGAAGGGATAGTTAATTAACTGAAGAGTTGGGTGAAGGGGATGTAGCAACAGGCAACACGAAGAGTCGTGGAAGGATGTAGAAAGGCAACACTGAAGAGTCTGAGTGAAGGGGGATGTAGTTAACAGGCAACACTGGAAGAGTTGTGTGAAGGGGATGTTAGTTAAAAGGCAACACTGAAGAATGGGAATGGATGTAGTAAACTGGCAACACTGAAGAGTTGTGTGAAGGGGATGTAGATTAACAGGCAACACTGAAGAGTTTGTGAAGGGGATGTAAGTTAACAGGCAACAATGAAGAATCTGAGTGAAGGGGATGTAGTTAACAGAACACTAAGAGATGTGGAAGGGGATAACAGGAAACACTGAAGAGTTGTGTGAAAGGGAAGTAGTAACAAACACTGAAGAGTGTGAGGTGTAGTAAAGAACACGAAGAGTTGTGTGAAGGGATGTAGTTAACAGGCAACACTGAAGAGTTGTGTGAAGGGGGATGTGAGTTAACAGGCAACACTGAAGAGTGTGTGAAGGGGATGTAGGGTTACAGGAAACACTGAAAAGTGTGTAGGATAGGAAGGCAACAATGAAGAATCCGTGTGAAGGGGATGTAGAACAGGCAACACTAAGAGTCCAGCGGGAAGGGGGATGTAAGTTAACAGGCAACACTGAAGAGTCTGGTAAGAAGGGAATGTAGTAACAGGTAAACACTGAAGGGTGGTGAAGGGGGATGTAGTTAACAGGCAAGACTTAAGAGTCTGTGTGATGGGATGTAGTTAACAGGCAACACTGAAGAGTATGTGTGAAGGGATGTATAAGGAACATGAAGAGTGGGAAGGGGATGTAGTAAAAGAACACTGAAGAGTTGGTAGTGAACGGATGTAGTAAAGGAACACTGAAGAGTTGTGTGAAGGGGATGTAGTTAACAGGGCAACACTGAAGAGTTGTGTGAAGGGTTGTCAGTTAACAGGCTACACTGAGAGTTGTGTGAACGGATGTAGTTAAAGGAACACTGAAGAGTCTGTGTGGAAGGGGATGTAGTTAATAGGCAACACTGAAGAGTTGTGTGAAGGGATGTAGTCAACAGGAAACACTGAAGAGTTGTGTGAAGATGTAGTTAACAGGCAACACTGAAGAATCTGTGTGAATGGATGGATAAAAGAACACTGAAGAGTGTGGAAGGGGATTAGAAACAAAAAAGAGTGTGTGAAGGGGATGTAGTTAAAAACAAGAAGAATCTGTGTGAAGGGGAAGTAAAGGCAACACTAAGAGTGGGAATGGGATGTAGTTAACAGAAAAACAGAGAGGAAGGGGACAGTTAACAGGCAACACTGAAGAGTTAGTGAAGGGGATGTAGTTAACAGTTAACACGAAGAGTGTGTGAACGGATGTAGTTAACAGGCAAAACTGAAGAGTGTGTGAAGGGGATGTAGTTAAAGGAACACTGAAGAGATGTGTGATTTGATGTAGTTAACAGGCAACACTGAAGAGTCTGAGTGAAGGGGATGTAGTAAACAGGCAACACTGAAGAGTCCGTGGAAGGGGGATGTAGATTAACAGGCAACACTGAAGAGTTGTGTGAAGGGGATGTAGTGAACAGGCAACAATGAAGAATCTGTGTGAAGGGGATGTAGTTAACAGGAAAATACTGAAGAGTCTGTGTAAGGGACGAGATAACAGGCAACACTGAAGAGTCTGTGTGAAGGTAGTAACATAAACTGGAAGAGTCTGTGTGAAGATGTAGAAAGGAACACTGGAAGAGTGGGAAGGGGATGTAGTAAACAGGCAAATGAAGAGTCTGAGTGAAGGGGATGTAGATTAACAGGCAACAATGAAGTGTTGGGTGAAGGGGGATGTAGTAACAGGAACACTGAAGAGTTGTGTGAAGTGGATGTAGTTAAAGGAACACTGAATAGTGTGGAATGGATGTAGTAAACAGGCAACACTGAAGAGTTGTGTGAAGGGGGATGTCAGGTAACAGGCAATACTGAAGAGTTGTGTGAACGGATTTCAGTTAACAGGCAACAATGAAGAATGTGAAGGGGATGTCAGTTAACAGGCAACACTAAGAGTCTTGAAGGGATGTCAGTTAACAGAAACACGAAGAGTATGTGTGAAGGGAATCAGTTAACAGGCAACACTGAAGAGTATATGTGAAGGGGATGTGTTAACAGGCAACACTGCAGAGTCTGTGTGAAGGGGATGTAGTTAACAGGCAACACTGAAGAGTCTGAGTGAAGGGGATGTCAGGTAACAGGCAAAATTGAAGAGTCTGTGTGAACGGATGTAGTTATCAGGCAACTATGAAGAATCTGTGTGAATTGGAGGGTAGTTAACAGGCAACACTAAGAGTCTGTGTGAAGGGGATGTAAGTTAACAGGCAACACTGATGAGTAGTGTGAAGGGATAGTTAAAGGCAACACTGAAGAGTCTGGGTGAAGGGGATGTAGTTAACAGGCAATACTTAAGAGTTGTGTGAAGGATGAGTAAAGCAACACTGAAGAGTCTGTGTGAAGGGGATGTCAGTTAACAGGCAACCCGAAGAGTGTGTGTGAAGGGGATGTAGTTAACAGGCAACACTGAATAGTGTGTGAAGGGGATGTCAGATTAACAGGCAACACTGAAGAGTCTCTGTGAAGGGGGATGTAGTTAACAGGCAACAATGAAGAATCTGTGTGAAGGGGATGTAGGTTAACAGGAACACTAAGAGTCTGTGTGAAGGATGTAGTTAACAGGAAACACTGAAGAGTCTGGTGAAGGGGAATAGTTAACAGGCAACACTGAATAGTCTGTGTGAAGGGGATGTAGTAACAGGCAACACTGAAGAGTTGTATGAACGGATGTATTTAACAGGAACACTGAAGGGAGTTGTGTGAAGGGGATGTAGTTAACAGGCAACACTGAAGAGTATGTGGAAGGGATGTAGTTAACAGGCAACACTGAAGAGTCGTGTGAACGATGTAGTTAACAGGCAACACTGAAGAGTCGGTGAAGGGGATGTAGTTAACAGGAAACACTGAAGAGTCCGTGTGAAGTGGATGTAGTTAACAGGCAACACTGAAGAGGGTGAAAGTAAAGGCAACACGAAGAGGTGTGTGAAGGGGATGTAAGTTAACAGGCAACACTGAAGAGTTGTGGAAGGGATAGTTAACAGGCAACACTGAAGAGTCGTGTGAAGGGGATGTTAGTTAAAAGGAACACGAAGAATCTGTGTGAATGGATGTCAGTAAACAGGCAACACTGAAGAGTATGTGTGAAGGGGATGTAGATTAAAGGAACACTGAAGAGTTCTGTGAAGGGGAATATTAACAGGCAACAAAAAGAATGTGTGAAGGGGATGACAGTTAACAGAACACTAAGAGTTGATGAAGGGGATGTAGTTAACAGGAAACACTGAAGAGTTGGGTGAAGGGGACGCCAGTTAACAGGAAACACTGAATAGTGTGTGAAGGGGATGTCAGTTAACAGGCAACACGAAGAGTCTGTATGAACGGATGTCAGTTAACAGGCAACACTGAAGGGTGGAAGGGGATGTAGTTAACAGGCAACACTGAAGAGTATGTGTGAAGGGATGTAGTTAAAGAACACTGAAGAGTTGTGTGAACGGATGTCGTTAACAGGCAACACTGAAGAGTCTGTGTGAAGGGGATGTGTAACAGGCAACACTGAAGAGTCTGGTGAAGGGATGTCAGTTAACAGAACACTGGAAGAGTTGTGTGAAGGGGATGTAGTTAACAGGCAACACGAAGAATCGAGTGAATGGATGGAGTAAACAGGAACACGAAGGTTGTGGAAGGGGATGTAGATTAACAGGAAGACTGAAGAGATGTGTGAAGGGGATGTAGTTAACAGGAACAATGAAGAATCTGTGTGAAGGGGATGTAGTTAACAGGCAACACTAAGAGTCTGTGTGAAGGGGATGTCAGTTAACAGGAAAAACTGAAGAGTCTGTGTGAAGGGTATGTCAGTTAACAGGCAAAACTGAAGAGTTGAGTGAAGGGGATGTCAGTTAACAGTTAACACTGAAGAGTCTGTGTGAACGGAGAGTTAACAAACACTGAAGAGTCTGTGTGGAAGGGGATGTAGTTAACAGGCAACACTGAAGAGTATGTGTGATTTGATGTAGTTAACAGGCAACACTGAAGAGTCTGTGGGAAGGGGATGTCAGTAAACAGGCAACACTGAAGAGTCTGTGTGAAGGGGGATGTGTACAGTAACACTGAAGAGTGTGTGAAGTGGATGTAGTTAACAGGAACACTGAAGAGTCTGTGTGAAGGGGACGCCAGTAAACAGGCAACACTGAAGAGTATGTGTGAAGGGGATGTCAGTTAACAGGGCAAGACTGAAGAGTTGTGTGAAGGGGATGTCAGTTAACAGGCAAACACTGAAGAGTCTGTAGAACGGATGTCAGTTAACAGGCAACACTGAAGAGTCGTGTGAAGGGGATGTCAGTTAACAGGCAACACTGAAGAGTTTGTGTGAAGGGATGTAGTTAACAGTGGCAACGCTGAAGAGTCTGTGTGAACGGATTTCAGTTGACAGGCAACAATGAAGAATCTGTGTGAAGGGGGATGTTAGTTAACAGGAAACACTAAGAGTCTGTGTGAAGTGGATGTCAGTTAACAGGAAACACTGAAGAGTCTGTGTGAAGGGGATGTTAGTTAACAGGGCAAAACTGAAGGGTCTGTGTGAAGGGGATGTAGTTAAAGGCAAGACTTAAGAGTTGTGTGAAGGGATGTCAGTTAACAGGAACACTGAAGAGTCGTGTGAAGTGGATGTAGTTAACAGGCAACACTGAAGAGTGTGTGAAGGGGACGCAGTTAACAGAACACGAAGAGTGTGTGAAGGGATGTAGTTAACAGGCAACACTGAAGAGTCTGTGTGAAGGGGATGTCAGTTAACAGGCAACAGTGAAGAGTCTGTATGAACGGATGTCAGTTAACAGGCAACACTGAAGAGTCTGTGTGAAGGGGATGTAGAACAGGAACACTGAAGAGTTGTGTGGAAGGGATGTCAGTTAACAGGCACACTGAAGAGTCTGTGTGAAGATGTAGTTAACAGGCAACACTGAAGAGTTGTGTGAAGGGGATGTCAGTTAATAGGCAACACTGAAGAGTCTGTGTGAAGGGGATGTAGTTAACAGGCAACAATGAAGAGTTGTTTGAAGGGATGTAGTTAACAGGCACATGAATATGTGGAAGGGATGTAGTTAACAGGCAACACTGAAGAGTCTGTGTGAAGTGGATGTAGTTAACAGGCAACACTGAAGAGTCTGTGTGAAGGGGACGCCAGTAAACAGGCAACACTGAAGAGTATGTGTGAAGGGGATGTCAGTTAACAGGCAAGACTGGAAGAGTCTGCGTGAAGGGGATGTCAGTTAACAGGAACACTGAAGAGTGTATGAAGGATGTAGTTAAAGGCAACAGAAGAGTGTGAAGGGGATGTCAGTTAACAGGCAACACTGAAGAGTTTGTGTGAAGGGATGTCAGTGAACAGGCAACGCGAAGAGTCTGTGGAACGGATTTCAGTTGAAGGAACAAAAGAATAGGGGAAGGGGATGAATTAACAGGCAACACTAAGAGCTGGGAAGTGGATGTAGTTAACAGGCAAACTGAAGAGTTGTGTGAAGGGATGTAGTTAACATGCAACACTGAAGAGTCTGTGTGAAGGGGATGTAGTTAACAGGCAACAGTGAAGAGTTTGAGTGAAGGGGCTGTCAGTTAACAGGCAACACTGAAGAGTTGTGTGAAGGGGGTGTCAGTTAACAGGGCAACACTGAAGAGTTTGTGGAAGGGATGTAGTTAACAGGAACACTGAAGAGTCTGTGTGAATGGATGTAGTTAACAGGCAACACTGAAGAGTTGTTTGAAATGTAGTTAATAGGAACACTGGAAGAGTCTGTGTGAAGGGGATGTCAGTCAACAGGCAACAATGAAGAGTATGTTTGAAGGGGATGTCAGTTAACAGGCACCACTGAAGAGTCTGTGTGAAGGGATGTCAGTTAACAGGCAACACTGAAGAGTATGTGTGAAGGGGATGTCAGTTAACAGGCAACACTGAAGAGTCTGTGTGAAGGGGACGTCAGTTAACAGGCAACACTGAAGAGTCTGTGTGAAGGGATGTCAGTTAACAGGCAACACTGAAGAGTCTGTGTGAAGGGAATGTCAGTTAACAGGCAACACTGAAGAGTCTGTGTGAACGGATTTCAGTTAACAGGCAACAATGAAGAATCTGTGTGAAGGGGATGTCAGTTAACAGGCAACACTAAGAGTCTGTGTGAAGTGGTTAGTCAGTTAACAGGAAACACTGAAGAGTCGTGTGAAGGGGATGTCAGTTAACAGGCAACACTGAAGAGTCTGTGTGAAGGGAATGTCAGTTAACAGGCAACACTGAAGGGTCTGTGTGAAGGGGGATGTCAGTTAACAGGCAAGGCTTAAGAGTCTGTGTGAAGGGGATGTCAGTTAACAGGCAACACTGAAGAGTCTGTGTGAAGTGGATGTCAGTTAACAGGCAACACTGAAGAGTCTGTGTGAAGGGATGTCAGTTAACAGGCAACACTGAAGAGTCTGTGTGAAGGGATGTCAGTTAACAGGCAACACTGAAGAGTTTGTGTGAAGGGGATGTCAGTTAACAGGCAACACTGAAGAGTCTGTATGAACGGATGTCAGTTAACAGGCAACACTGAAGAGTCTGTGTGAAGGGGATGTCAGTTAACAGGCAACACTGAAGAGTTTGTGTGAAGGGATGTCAGTTAACAGGCAACGCTGAAGAGTCTGTGTGAACGGATGTCAGTTAACAGGCAACACTGAAGAGTCTGTGTGAAGGGGATGTCAGTTAATAGGCAACACTGAAGAGTCTGGGTGAAGGGGGATGTCAGTCAACAGGCAACACTGAAGAGTCTGTTTGAACGGATGTCAGTTAACAGGCAACACTGAAGAGTCTGTGTGAAGGGGATGTCAGTTAACAGGCAACACTGAAGAGTCTGTGTGAAGGGATGTTAGTTAAAAGGCAACACTGAAGAATCTGTGTGAATGGATGTCAGTAAACTGGCAACACTGAAGAGTCTGTGTGAAGGGGGATGTCAGTTAACAGGCAACACTGAAGAGTCTCTGTGAAGGGGATGTCAGTTAACAGGCAACAAATGAAGAATCTGTGTGAAGGGGATGTCAGTTAACAGGCAACACTAAGAGTCTGTGTGAAGGGGATGTCAGTTAACAGGAAACACTGAAGAGTCTGTGTGAAGGGGACGTCAGTTAACAGGCAACACTGAAGAGTCTGTGTGAAGGGGATGTCAGTTAACAGGCAACACTGAAGAGTCTGTGTGAAGGGATGTCAGTTAACAGGCAACACTGAAGAGTCTGTGTGAAGGGGATGTCAGTTAACAGGCAACACTGAAGAGTCTGTGTGAAGGGGATGTCAGGGTACAGGCAACACTGAAGAGTCTGTGTGAACGGATTTCAGTTGACAGGCAACAATGAAGAATCTGTGTGAAGGGGATGTCAGTTAACAGGCAACACTAAGAGTCTGTGTGAAGTGGATGTCAGTTAACAGGAAACACTGAAGAGTCTGTGTGAAGGGGATGTCAGTTAACAGGCAACACTGAAGAGTCTGTGTGAAGGGAATGTCAGTTAACAGGCAACACTGAAGGGTCTGTGTGAAGGGGGATGTCAGTTAACAGGCAACAATGAAGAATCTGTGTGAAGGGTACGTCAGTTAACAGGCAACACTAAGAGTCTGTGTGAAGGGGATGTCAGTTAACAGGAAAAACTGAAGAGTCTGTGTGAAGGGGACGTCAGTTAACAGGCAACACTGAAGAGTCTGTGTGAAGGGGATGTCAGTTAACAGTTAACACTGAAGAGTCTGTGTGAACGGATGTCAGTTAACAGGGCAAAACTGAAGAGTCTGTGTGAAGGGGATGTCAGTTAACAGGCAACACTGAAGAGTATGTGTGATTTGATGTCAGTTAACAGGCAACACTGAAGAGTCTGTGTGAAGAGGATGTCAGTAAATAGGCAACACTGAAGAGTCTGTGTGAAGGGGATGTCAGTTAACATGCAAGACTGAAGAGTCTGTGTGAAGGGGATGTCAGTTAACAGGGCAACACTGAAGAGTCTGTGTGAAGGGATGTCAGTTAACAGGCAACACTGAAAAGTCTGTGTGAAGGTGATGTCAGTTAACAGGCAACACTGAAGAGTCTGTGTGAAGGGGGATGTCAGGTTACAGGCAACACTGAAGAGTTTGTGTGAAGGGATGTCAGTTAACAGGCTACACTGAAGAGTCTGTGCGAACGGATGTCAGTTAACAGGCAACACTGAAGAGTCAGTGTGAAGGGGATGTCAGTTAATAGGCAACACTGAAGAGTCTGTGTGAAGGGGATGTCAGTCAACAGGCAACAATGAAGAGTCTGTTTGAAGGGGATGTCAGTTAACAGGCACCACTGAATAGTCTGTGTGAAGGGATGTCAGTTAACAGGCAACACTGAAGAGTCTGTGTGAAGTGGATGTCAGTTAACAGGCAACACTGAAGAGTCTGTGTGAAGGGGACGTCAAAACAGGCAACACTGAAGAGTATGTGTGAAGGGGATGTCAGTTAACAGGCAAGACTGAAGAGTCTGTGTGAAGGGGATGTAAAGTTAACAGGCAACACTGAAGAGTCTGTATGAACGGATGTCAGTTAACAGGCAACACTGAAGAGTCTGTGTGAAGGGGATGTCAGTTAACAGGCACACACTGAAGAGTTTGTGTGAAGGGATGTCAGTTAACAGGCAACGCTGAAGAGTCTGTGTGAACGGATTTCAGTTGACAGGCAACAATTAAGAATCTGTGTGAAGGGGATGTCAATTAACAGGCAACACTAAGAGTCTGTGTGAAGTGGATGTCAGTTAACAGGCAACACTGAAGAGTCTGTGTGAGGGATGTCAGTTAACATGCAACACTGAAGAGTCTGTGTGAAGGGGATGTCAGTTAACAGGCAACAGTGAAGAGTTTGTGTGAAGGGTTGTCAGTTAACAGGCAACACTGAAGAGTCTGTGTGAAGGGGGTGTCAGTTAACAGGCAACACTGAAGAGTTTGTGTGAAGGGATGTCAGTTAACAGGCAACACTGAAGAGTCTGTGTGAATGGATGTCAGTTAACAGGCAACACTGAAGAGTCTGTTTGAAGGGGATGTCAGTTAATAGGCAACACTGAAGAGTCTGTGTGAAGGGGATGTCAGTCAACAGGCAACAATGAAGAGTATGTTTGAAGGGGGATGTCAGTTAACAGGCACCACTGAAGAGTCTGTGTGAAGGGATGTCAGTTAAGAGGCAACACTGAAGAGTATGTGTGAAGGGGATGTCAGTTAACAGGCAACACTGAAGAGTCGTGTGTGAAGGGGACGAAGTTAACAGGCAACACTGAAGAGTCTGTGTGAAGGGATGTCAGTTAACAGGCAACACTGAAGAGTCTGTGAAGGGGAATGTCAGGTTACAGGCAACACTGAAGAGTCTGTGTGAACGGATTTCAGTTAACAGGCAACAATGAAGAATCTGTGTGAAGGGGATGTCAGTTAACAGGCAACACTAAGAGTCTGTGTGAAGTGGTTGTCAGTTAACAGGAAACACTGAAGAGTCTGTGTGAAGGGGATGTCAGTTAACAGGCAACACTGAAGAGTCTGTGTGAAGGGAATGTCAGTTAACAGGCAACACTGAAGGGTCGTGTGAAGGATGTCAGTTAACAGGCAAGGCTTAAGAGTCTGTGTGGAAGGGATGTCAGTTAACAGGTAACACTGAAGAGTCTGTGTGAAGTGGATGTCAGTTAACAGGCAACACTGAAGAGTCTGTGTGAAGGGATGTCAGTTAACAGGCAACACTGAAGAGTCTGTGTGAAGGGATGTCAGTTAACAGGCAACACTGAAGAGTCTGTGTGAAGGGGATGTCAGTTAACAGGCAACACTGAAGAGTCTGTATGAACGGATGTCAGTTAACAGGCAACACTGAAGAGTCTGTGTGAAGGGGATGTCAGTTAACAGGCAACACTGAAGAGTTTGTGTGAAGGGATGTCAGTTAACAGGCAACGCTGAAGAGTCTGTGTGAACGGATGTCAGTTAACAGGCAACACTGAAGAGTCTGTGTGAAGGGGATGTCAGTTAATAGGGCAACACTGAAGAGTCTGGGTGAAGGGGATGTCAGTCAACAGGCAACACTGAAGAGTCTGTTTGAACGGATGTCAGTTAACAGGCAACACTGAAGAGTCTGTGTGAAGGGGGATGTCAGTTAACAGGCAACACTGAAGAGTCTGTGTGAAGGGGATGTTAGTTAAAAGGCAAACACTGAAGAATCGTGTGAATGGATGTCAGTAAACTGGCAACACTGAAGAGTCTGTGTGAAGGGGATGTCAGTTAACAGGCAACACTGAAGAGTCTCTGTGAAGGGGATGTCAGTTAACAGGCAACAATGAAGAATCTGTGTGAAGGGGATGTCAGTTAACAGGCAACACTAAGAGTCTGTGTGAAGGGGATGTCAGTTAACAGGAAACACTGAAGAGTCTGTGTGAAGGGGACGTCAGTTAACAGGCAACACTGAAGAGTCTGTGTGAAGGGGATGTCAGTTAACAGGCAACACTGAAGAGTCTGTGTGAAGGGATGTCAGTTAACAGGCAACACTGAAGAGTCTGTGTGAAGGGGATGTCAGTTAACAGGCAACACTGAAGAGTCTGTGTGAAGGGGATGTCAGGGTACAGGCAACACTGAAGAGTCTGTGTGAACGGATTTCAGTTGACAGGCAACAACTGAAGAATCTGTGTGAAGGGGATGTCAGTTAACAGGCAACACTAAGAGTCTGTGTGAAGTGGATGTCAGTTAACAGGAAACACTGAAGAGTCTGTGTGAAGGGGATGTCAGTTAACAGGCAACACTGAAGAGTCTGTGTGAAGGGAATGTCAGTTAACAGGCAACACTGAAGGGTCTGTGTGAAGGGGATGTCAGTTAACAGGCAACAATGAAGAATCTGTGTGAAGGGTACGTCAGTTAACAGGTAACACTAAGAGTCTGTGTGAAGGGGATGTCAGTTAACAGGAAAAACTGAAGAGTCTGTGTGAAGGGGACGTCAGTTAACAGGCAACACTGAAGAGTCTGTGTGAAGGGGATGTCAGTTAACAGTTAACACTGAAGAGTCGTGTGAACGGATGTCAGTTAACAGGCAAAACTGAAGAGTCTGTGTGAAGGGGATGTGAGTTAACAGGCAACACTGAAGAGTATGTGTGATTTGATGTCAGTTAACAGGCAACACTGAAGAGTCTGTGTGAAGAGGATGTCAGTAAATAGGCAACACTGAAGAGTCGTGTGAAGGGGATGTCAGTTAACATGCAAGACTGAAGAGTCTGTGTGAAGGGGATGTCAGTTAACAGGCAACACTGAAGAGTCGTGTGAAGGGGATGTCAGTTAACAGGGCAACACTGAAAAGTCTGTGTGAAGGTGATGTCAGTTAACAGGCAACACTGAAGAGTCTGTGTGAAGGGGATGTCAGGTTACAGGCAACACTGAAGAGTCTGTGTGAACGGATTTCAGTTAACAGGCAACAATGAATAATCTGTGTGAAGGGGGGTGTCAGTTAACAGGAAACACTAAGAGTCTGTGTGAAGTGGATGTCAGTTAACAGGAAACACTGAAGAGTCTGTGTGAAGGGGATGTCAGTTAACAGGCAACACTGAAGAGTCTTTGTGAAGGGAATGTCAGTTAACAGGCAACACTGAAGGGTCTGTGTGAAGGGGATGTCAGTTAACAGGCAACACTGAAGAGTCGTATGAACGGATGTCAGTTAACAGGCAACACTGAAGAGTCTGTGTGAAGGGGATGTCAGTTAACAGGCAACACTGAAGAGTTTGTGTGAAGGGATGTCAGTTAACAGGCAACACTGAAGAGTCTGTGTGAACGGATGTCAGTTAACCTGCAACACTGAAGAGTCTGTGTGAAGGGGATGTCAGTTAATAGGCAACACAGAAGAGTCGTGTGAAGGGGATGTCAGTCAACAGGCAACACTGAAGAGTCTGTGTGAACGGATGTCAGTTAACAGGCAACACTGAAGAGTCTGTGAAGGGGATGTCAGTTAACAGGCAACACTAAGAGTCTGTGTGAAGTGGATGTCAGTTAACAGGAAACACTGAAGAGTCTGTGTGAAGGGGATGTTAGTTAACAGGCAAAACTGAAGGGTCTGTGTGAAGGGGATGTCAGTTAACAGGCAAGACTTAAGAGTCTGTGTGAAGGGATGTCGAGTTAACAGGCAACACTGAAGAGTCTGTGTGAAGTGGATGTCAGTTAACAGGCAACACTGAAGAGTCAGTGGAAGGGGACGCAGTTAACAGGCAACACTGAAGAGTCTGTGTGAAGGGATGTCAGTTAACAGGCAACACTGAAGAGTCTGTGTGAAGGGGATGTCAGTTAACAGGCAACAGTGAAGAGTCTGTATGAACGGATGTCAGTTAACAGGCAACACTGAAGAGTCTGTGTGAAGGGGATGTCAGTTAACAGGCAACACTGAAGAGTTTGTGTGAAGGGATGTCAGTTAACAGGCTACACTGAAGAGTCTGTGTGAACGGATGTCAGTTAACAGGCAACACTGAAGAGTCTGTGTGAAGGGGATGTCAGTTAACCAGGCAACACTGAAGAGTCTGTGTGAAGGGGATGTCAGTCAACAGGCAACAATGAAGAGTCCTGTTTGAAGGGGATGTCAGTTAACAGGCACCACTGAATAGTC
The DNA here is from genome assembly GCF_020615455.1 of Coregonus clupeaformis. NCBI lineage: Eukaryota > Metazoa > Chordata > Actinopteri > Salmoniformes > Salmonidae > Coregonus > Coregonus clupeaformis. Next base: position 24,098 of record NW_025536563.1, read on the forward strand.
TGTGTGAAGGGGATGTCAGTTAACAGGCAACACTGAAGAGTCTGTGTGAAGTGGATGTCAGTTAACAGGCAACACTGAAGAGTCTGTGTGAAGGGGGACGTCAGTAAACAGGCAACACTGAAGAGTATGTGTGAAGGGGATGTCAGTTAACAGGCAAGACTGAAGAGTCTGTTGAAGGGGATGTCAGTTAACAGGCAACACTGAAGAGTCTGTATGAACGGATGTCAGTTAACAGGCAACACTGAAGAGTCTGTGTGAAGGGGATGTCAGTTAACAGGCAACACTGAAGAGTTTGTGTGAAGGGATGTCAGTTAACAGGCAACGCTGAAGAGTCTGTGTGAACGGATTTCAGTTGACAGGCAACAATTAAGAATCGTGTGAAGGGGATGTCAATTAACAGGCAACACTAAGAGTCTGTGTGAAGTGGATGTCAGTTAACAGGCAACACTGAAGAGTCTGTGTGAAGGGATGTCAGTTAACATGCAACACTGAAGAGTCGTGTGAAGGGGATGTCAGTTAACAGGCAACAGTGAAGAGTTTGTGTGAAGGGTTGTCAGTTAACAGGCAACACTGAAGAGTCTGTGTGAAGGGGGGTGTCAGTTAACAGGCAACACTGAAGAGTTTGTGTGAAGGGATGTCAGTTAACAGGCAACACTGAAGAGTCTGTGTGAATGGATGTCAGTTAACAGGCAACACTGAAGAGTCTGTTTGAAGGGGATGTCAGTTAATAGGCAACACTGAAGAGTCTGTGTGAAGGGGGATGTCAGTCAACAGGCAACAATGAAGAGTATGTTTGAAGGGGATGTCAGTTAACAGGCACCACTGAAGAGTCTGTGGGAAGGGATGTCAGTTAACAGGCAACACTGAAGAGTATGGAGAAGGGGATGTCAGTTAACAGGCAACACTGAAGAGTCTGTGTGAAGGGGACGTCAGTTAACAGGCAACACTGAAGAGTCTGTGTGAAGGGATGTCAGTTAACAGGCAACACTGAAGAGTCTGTGTGAAGGGAATGTCAGGTTACAGGCAACACTGAAGAGTCTGTGTGAACGGATTTCAGTTAACAGGCAACAATGAAGAATCTGTGTGAAGGGGATGTCAGTTAACAGGCAACACTAAGAGTCTGTGTGAAGTGGTTGTCAGTTAACAGGAAACACTGAAGAGTCTGTGTGAAGGGGATGTCAGTTAACAGGCAACACTGAAGAGTCTGTGTGAAGGGAATGTCAGTTAACAGGCAACACTGAAGGGTCTGTGTGAAGGGGATGTCAGTTAACAGGCAAGGCTTAAGAGTCTGTGTGAAGGGATGTCAGTTAACAGGCAACACTGAAGAGTCTGTGAGAAGTGGATGTCAGTTAACAGGCAACACTGAAGAGTCGTGTGAAGGGATGTCAGTTAACAGGCAACACTGAAGAGTCTGTGTGAAGGGATGTCAGTTAACAGGCAACACTGAAGAGTCTGTGTGAAGGGGATGTCAGTTAACAGGCAACACTGAAGAGTCTGTATGAACGGATGTCAGTTAACAGGCAACACTGGAAGAGTCTGTGTGAAGGGGATGTCAGTTAACAGGCAACACTGAAGAGTTTGTGTGAAGGGATGTCAGTTAACAGGCAACGCTGAAGAGTCTGTGTGAACGGATGTCAGTTAACAGGCAACACTGAAGAGTCTGTGTGAAGGGGATGTCAGTTAACAGAGGGCAAACACGAAGAGTCTGGGTGAAGGGGATGTCAGTCAACAGGCAACACTGAAGAGTCTGTTTGAACGGATGTCAGTTAACAGGCAACACGAAGAGTCTGTGTGAAGGGGATGTCAGTTAACAGGCAACACTGAAGAGTCTGTGTGAAGGGGATGTTAGTTAAAAGGCAACACTGAAGAATCTGTGTGAATGGATGTCAGTAAACTGGCAACACTGAAGAGTCTGTGTGAAGGGGATGTCAGTTAACAGGCAACACTGAAGAGTCTCTGTGAAGGGGATGTCAGTTAACAGGCAACAATGAAGAATCTGTGTGAAGGGGATGTCAGTTAACAGGCAACACTAAGAGTCTGTGTGAAGGGGATGTCAGTTAACAGGAAACACTGAAGAGTCTGTGTGAAGGGGACGCAGTTAACAGGCAACACTGAAGAGTCTGTGTGAAGGGGATGTCAGTTAACAGGCAACACTGAAGAGTCTGTGTGAAGGGATGTCAGTTAACAGGCAACACTGAAGAGTCTGTGTGAAGGGGATGTCAGTTAACAGGGCAACACTGGAAGAGTCTGTGTGAAGGGGATGTCAGGGTACAGGCAACACTGAAGAGTCTGTGTGAACGGATTTCAGTTGACAGGCAACAATGAAGAATCTGTGGGAAGGGGGATGTCAGTTAACAGGCAACACTAAGAGTCTGTGTGAAGTGGATGTCAGTTAACAGGAAACACTGAAGAGTCTGTGTGAAGGGGATGTCAGTTAACAGGCAACACTGAAGAGTCTGTGTGAAGGGAATGTCAGTTAACAGGCAACACTGAAGGGTCTGTGTGAAGGGGGATGTCAGTTAACAGGCAACAATGAAGAATCTGTGTGAAGGGCACGTCAGTTAACAGGCAACACTAAGAGTCTGTGTGAAGGGGATGTCAGTTAACAGGAAAAACTGAAGAGTCTGTGTGAAGGGGACGTCAGTTAACAGGCAACACTGAAGAGTCTGTGTGAAGGGGATGTCAGTTAACAGTTAACACTGAAGAGTCTGTGTGAACGGATGTCAGTTAACAGGCAAAACTGAAGAGTCTGTGTGAAGGGGATGTCAGTTAACAGGCAACACTGAAGAGTATGTGTGATTTGATGTCAGTTAACAGGCAACACTGAAGAGTCTGTGTGAAGATGATGTCAGTAAATAGGCAACACTGAAGAGTCTGTGTGAAGGGGATGTCAGTTAACATGCAAGACTGAAGAGTCTGGTGAAGGGGATGTCAGTTAACAGGCAACACTGAAGAGTCTGTGTGAAGGGATGTCAGTTAACAGGCAACACTGAAAAGTCTGTGTGAAGGTGATGTCAGTTAACAGGCAACACTGAAGAGTCTGTGTGAAGGGGATGTCAGGTTACAGGCAACACTGAAGAGTCTGTGTGAACGGATTTCAGTTAACAGGCAACAATGAATAATCTGTGTGAAGGGGGTGTCAGTTAACAGGAAACACTAAGAGTCTGTGTGAAGTGGATGTCAGTTAACAGGAAACACTGAAGAGTCTGTGTGAAGGGGATGTCAGTTAACAGGCAACACTGAAGAGTCTTTGTGAAGGGGGAATGTCAGTTAACAGGCAACACTGAAGGGTCTGTGTGAAGGGGATGTCAGTTAACAGGCAACACTGAAGAGTCTGTATGAACGGATGTCAGTTAACAGGCAACACTGAAGAGTCTGTGTGAAGGGGATGTCAGTTAACAGGCAACACTGAAGAGTTTGTGTGAAGGGATGTCAGTTAACAGGCAACACTGAAGAGTCTGTGTGAACGGATGTCAGTTAACCTGCAACACTGAAGAGTCTGTGTGAAGGGGATGTCAGTTAATAGGCAACACAGAAGAGTCTGTGTGAAGGGGATGTCAGTCAACAGGCAACACTGAAGAGTCTGTGTGAACGGATGTCAGTTAACAGGCAACACTGAAGAGTCTGTGTGAAGGGGATGTCAGTTAACAGGCAACACTGAAGAGTCTGTGTGAAGGGGATGTTAGTTAAAAGGCAACACTGAAGAATCTGTGTGAATGGATGTCAGTAAACAGGCAACACTGGAAGAGTATGTGTGAAGTGGATGTCAGTTAACAGGAAACACTGAAGAGTCTGTGTGAAGGGGATGTCAGTTAACAGGCAACACTGAAGAGTCTGTGTGAAGGGAATGTTAGTTAACAGGCAACACTGAAGGGTCTGTGTGAAGGGGATGTCAGTTAACAGGCAAGACTTAAGAGTCTGTGTGAAGGGATGTCAGTTAACAGGCAACACTGAAGAGTCTGTGTGAAGTGGATGTCAGTTAACAGGCAACACTGAAGAGTCTGTGTGAAGGGATGTCAGTTAACATGCAACACTGAAGAGTCTGTGTGAAGGGGATGTCAGTTAACAGGCAACAGTGAAGAGTTTGTGTGAAGGGTTGTCAGTTAACAGGCAACACTGAAGAGTCGTGTGAAGGGGGGTGTCAAGTTAACAGGCAACACTGAAGAGTTTGTGTGAAGGGATGTCAGTTAACAGGCAACACTGAAGAGTCTGTGTGAATGGATGTCAGTTAACAGGCAACACTGAAGAGTCTGTTTGAAGGGGATGTCAGTTAATAGGCAACACTGAAGAGTCTGTGTGAAGGGGATGTCAGTCAACAGGCAACAATGAAGAGTATGTTTGAAGGGGATGTCAGTTAACAGGCACCACTGAAGAGTCTGTGTGAAGGGATGTCAGTTAACAGGCAACACTGAAGAGTATGTGTGAAGGGGATGTCAGTTAACAGGCAACACTGAAGAGTCTGTGTGAAGGGGACATCAGTTAACAGGCAACACTGAAGAGTCGTGTGAAGGGATGTCAGTTAACAGGCAACACTGAAGAGTCTGTGTGAAGGGAATGTCAGGTTACAGGCAACACTGAAGAGTCTGTGTGAACGGATTTCAGTTAACAGGCAACAATGAAGAATCTGTGTGAAGGGGATGTCAGTTAACAGGCAACACTAAGAGTCTGTGTGAAGTGGTTGTCAGTTAACAGGAAACACTGAAGAGTCTGTGTGAAGGGGATGTCAGTTAACAGGCAACACTGAAGAGTCTGTGTGAAGGGGAATGTCAGTTAACAGGCAACACTGAAGGGTCTGTGTGAAGGGGATGTCAGTTAACAGGCAAGGCTTAAGAGTCTGTGTGAAGGGGATGTCAGTTAACAGGCAACACTGAAGAGTCTGTGTGAAGTGGATGTCAGTTAACAGGCAACACTGAAGAGTCTGTGTGAAGGGGGATGTCAGTTAACAGGCAACAATGAAGAATCTGTGTGAAGGGGATGTCAGTTAACAGGAAACACTAAGAGTCTGTGTGAAGGGGATGTCAGTTAACAGGAAACACTGAAGAGTCTGTGTGAAGGGGACGTCAGTTAACAGGCAACACTGAAGAGTCTGTGTGAAGGGGATGTCAGTTAACAGGCAACACTGAAGAGTCTGTGTGAAGGGATGTCAGTTAACAGGCAACACTGAAGAGTCTGTGTGAAGGGGATTTCAGTTAACAGGCAACACTGAAGAGTCTGTGTGAAGGGGATGTCAGGGTACAGAGCAACACTGAAGAGTCTGTGTGAACGGATTTCAGTTGACAGGCAACAATGAAGAATCTGTGTGAAGGGGATGTCAGTTAACAGGCAACACTAAGAGTCGTGTGAAGTGGATGTCAGTTAACAGGAAACACTGAAGAGTCTGTGTGAAGGGGATGTCAGTTAACAGGCAACACTGAAGAGTCTGTGTGAAGGGAATGTCAGTTAACAGGCAACACTGAAGGGTCTGTGTGAAGGGGATGTCAGTTAACAGGCAACAATGAAGAATCTGTGTGAAGGGTACGTCAGTTAACAGGCAACACTAAGAGTCTGTGTGAAGGGGATGTCAGTTAACAGGAAAAACTGAAGAGTTCTGTGTGAAGGGGGACGTCAGTTAACAGGCAACACTGAAGAGTCTGTGTGAAGGGGATGTAAGTTAACAGTTAACACTGAAGAGTCTGTGTGAACGGATGTCAGTTAACAGGCAAAACTGAAGAGTCTGTGTGAAGGGGATGTCAGTTAACAGGCAACACTGAAGAGTATGTGTGATTTGATGTCAGTTAACAGGCAACACTGAAGAGTCTGTGTGAAGAGGATGTCAGTAAATAGGCAACACTGAAGAGTCTGTGTGAAGGGGATGTCAGTTAACATGCAAGACTGAAGAGTCTGTGTGAAGGGGATGTCAGTTAACAGGCAACACTGAAGAGTCTGTGTGAAGGGATGTCAGTTAACAGGCAACACTGAAGAGTCTGTGTGAAGGTGATGTCAGTTAACAGGCAACACTGAAGAGTCTGTGTGAAGGGGATGTCAGGTTACAGGCAACACTGAAGAGTCTGTGTGAACGGATTTCAGTTAACAGGCAACAATGAATAATCTGTGTGAAGGGGGTGTCAGTTAACAGGAAACACTAAGAGTCTGTGTGAAGTGGATGTCAGTTAACAGGAAACACTGAAGAGTCTGTGTGAAGGGGATGTCAGTTAACAGGCAACACTGAAGAGTCTTTGTGAAGGGAATGTCAGTTAACAGGCAACACTGAAGGGTCTGTGTGAAGGGGATGTCAGTTAACAGGCAACACTGAAGAGTCTGTATGAACGGATGTCAGTTAACAGGCAACACTGAAGAGTCTGTGTGAAGGGGATGTCAGTTAACAGGCAACACTGAAGAGTTTGTGTGAAGGGATGTCAGTTAACAGGCAACACTGAAGAGTCTGTGTGAACGGATGTCAGTTAACCTGCAACACTGAAGAGTCTGTGTGAAGGGGATGTCAGTTAATAGGCAACACAGAAGAGTCTGTGTGAAGGGGATGTCAGTCAACAGGCAACACTGAAGAGTCTGTGTGAACGGATGTCAGTTAACAGGCAACACTGAAGAGTCTGTGTGAAGGGGATGTCAGTTAACAGGCAACACTGAAGAGTCTGTGTGAAGGGGATGTTAGTTAAAAGGCAACACTGAAGAATCTGTGTGAATGGATGTCAGTAAACAGGCAACACTGAAGAGTATGTGTGAAGTGGATGTCAGTTAACAGGAAACACTGAAGAGTCTGTGTGAAGGGGATGTCCGTTAACAGGCAACACTGAAGAGTCTGTGTGAAGGGAATGTTAGTTAACAGGCAACACTGAAGGGTCTGTGTGAAGGGGATGTCAGTTAACAGGCAAGACTTAAGAGTCTGTGTGAAGGGATGTCAGTTAACAGGCAACACTGAAGAGTCTGTGTGAAGTGGATGTCAGTTAACAGGCAACACTGAAGAGTCTGTGTGAAGGGATGTCAGTTAACATGCAACACTGAAGAGTCTGTGTGAAGGGGATGTCAGTTAACAGGCAACAGTGAAGAGTTTGTGTGAAGGGTTGTCAGTTAACAGGCAACACTGAAGAGTCTGTGTGAAGGGGGTGTCAGTTAACAGGCAACACTGAAGAGTTTGTGTGAAGGGATGTCAGTTAACAGGCAACACTGAAGAGTCGTGTGAATGGATGTCAGTTAACAGGCAACACTGAAGAGTCTGTTTGAAGGGGATGTCAGTTAATAGGCAACACTGAAGAGTCTGTGTGAAGGGGATGTCAGTCAACAGGCAACAATGAAGAGTATGTTTGAAGGGGATGTCAGTTAACAGGCACCACTGAAGAGTCTGTGTGAAGGGATATCAGTTAACAGGCAACACTGAAGAGTATGTGTGAAGGGGATGTCAGTTAACAGGCAACACTGAAGAGTCTGTGTGAAGGGGACGTCAGTTAACAGGCAACACTGAAGAGTCTGTGTGAAGGGATGTCAGTTAACAGGCAACACTGAAGAGTCTGTGTGAAGGGAATGTCAGGTTACAGGCAACACTGAAGAGTCTGTGTGAACGGATTTCAGTTAACAGGCAACAATGAAGAATCTGTGAAGGGGATGTCAGTTAACAGGCAACACTAAGAGTCTGTGTGAAGTGGTTGTCAGTTAACAGGAAACACTGAAGAGTCTGTGTGAAGGGGATGTCAGTTAACAGGCAACACTGAAGAGTCTGTGTGAAGGGAATGTCAGTTAACAGGCAACACTGAAGGGTCTGTGTGAAGGGGATGTCAGGTTAACAGGCAAGGCTTAAGAGTCTGTGTGAAGGGATGTCAGTTAACAGGCAACACTGAAGAGTCTGTGTGAAGTGGATGTCAGTTAACAGGCAACACTGAAGAGTCTGTGTGAAGGGATGTCAGTTAACAGGCAACACTGAAGAGTCTGTGTGAAGGGATGTCAGTTAACAGGCAACACTGAAGAGTCTGTGTGAAGGGGATGTCAGTTAACAGGCAACACTGAAGAGTCTGTATGAACGGATGTCAGTTAACAGGCAACACTGAAGAGTCTGTGTGAAGGGGATGTCAGTTAACAGGCAACAATGAAGAATCTGTGTGAAGGGATGTCAGTTAACAGGCAACGCTGAAGAGTCTGTGTGAACGGATGTCAGTTAACAGGCAACACTGAAGAGTCTGTGTGAAGGGGATGTCAGTTAATAGGCAACACTGAAGAGTCTGGGTGAAGGGGATGTCAGTCAACAGGCAACACTGAAGAGTCTGTTTGAACGGATGTCAGTTAACAGGCAACACTGAAGAGTCTGTGTGAAGGGGATGTCAGTTAACAGGCAACACTGAAGAGTCTGTGTGAAGGGGATGTTAGTTAAAAGGCAACACTGAAGAATCTGTGTGAATGGATGTCAGTAAACTGGCAACACTGAAGAGTCTGTGTGAAGGGGATGTCAGTTAACAGGCAACACTGAAGAGTCTCTGTGAAGGGGATGTCAGTTAACAGGCAACAATGAAGAATCTGTGTGAAGGGGATGTCAGTTAACAGGCAACACTAAGAGTCTGTGTGAAGGGGATGTCAGTTAACAGGAAACACTGAAGAGTCTGTGTGAAGGGGACGTCAGTTAACAGGCAACACTGAAGAGTCTGTGTGAAGGGGATGTCAGTTAACAGGCAACACTGAAGAGTCTGTGTGAAGGGATGTCAGTTAACAGGCAACACTGAAGAGTCTGTGTGAAGGGGATGTCAGTTAACAGGCAACACTGAAGAGTCTGTGTGAAGGGGATGTCAGGGTACAGGCAACACTGAAGAGTCTGTGTGAACGGATTTCAGTTGACAGGCAACAATGAAGAATCTGTGTGAAGGGGATGTCAGTTAACAGGCAACACTAAGAGTCTGTGTGAAGTGGATGTCAGTTAACAGGAAACACTGAAGAGTCTGTGTGAAGGGGATGTCAGTTAACAGGCAACACTGAAGAGTCTGTGTGAAGGGAATGTCAGTTAACAGGCAACACTGAAGGGTCTGTGTGAAGGGGATGTCAGTTAACAGGCAACAATGAAGAATCTGTGTGAAGGGTACGTCAGTTAACAGGCAACACTAAGAGTCTGTGTGAAGGGGATGTCAGTTAACAGGAAAAACTGAAGAGTCTGTGTGAAGGGGACGTCAGTTAACAGGCAACACTGAAGAGTCTGTGTGAAGGGGATGTCAGTTAACAGTTAACACTGAAGAGTCTGTGTGAACGGATGTCAGTTAACAGGCAAAACTGAAGAGTCTGTGTGAAGGGGATGTCAGTTAACAGGCAACACTGAAGAGTATGTGTGATTTGATGTCAGTTAACAGGCAACACTGAAGAGTCTGTGTGAAGAGGATGTCAGTAAATAGGCAACACTGAAGAGTCTGTGTGAAGGGGATGTCAGTTAACATGCAAGACTGAAGAGTCTGTGTGAAGGGGATGTCAGTTAACAGGCAACACTGAAGAGTCTGTGTGAAGGGATGTCAGTTAACAGGCAACACTGAAGAGTCTGTGTGAAGGTGATGTCAGTTAACAGGCAACACTGAAGAGTCTGTGTGAAGGGGATGTCAGGTTACAGGCAACACTGAAGAGTCTGTGTGAACGGATTTCAGTTAACAGGCAACAATGAATAATCTGTGTGAAGGGGGTGTCAGTTAACAGGAAACACTAAGAGTCTGTGTGAAGTGGATGTCAGTTAACAGGAAACACTGAAGAGTCTGTGTGAAGGGGATGTCAGTTAACAGGCAACACTGAAGAGTCTTTGTGAAGGGAATGTCAGTTAACAGGCAACACTGGAAGGGTCTGTGTGAAGGGGATGTCAGTTAACAGGCAACACTGAAGAGTCTGTATGAACGGATGTCAGTTAACAGGCAACACTGAAGAGTCTGTGTGAAGGGGATGTCAGTTAACAGGCAACACTGAAGAGTTTGTGTGAAGGGATGTCAGTTAACAGGCAACACTGAAGAGTCTGTGTGAACGGATGTCAGTTAACCTGCAACACTGAAGAGTCTGTGTGAAGGGGATGTCAGTTAATAGGCAACACAGAAGAGTCTGTGTGAAGGGGATGTCAGTCAACAGGCAACACTGAAGAGTCTGTGTGAACGGATGTCAGTTAACAGGCAACACTGAAGAGTCTGTGTGAAGGGGATGTCAGTTAACAGGCAACACTGAAGAGTCTGTGTGAAGGGGATGTTAGTTAAAAGGCAACACTGAAGAATCTGTGTGAATGGATGTCAGTAAACAGGCAACACTGAAGAGTATGTGTGAAGGGGATGTCAGATTAACAGGCAACACTGAAGAGTCTCTGTGAAGGGGATGTCAGTTAACAGGCAACAATGAAGAATCTGTGTGAAGGGGATGTCAGTTAACAGGCAACACTAAGAGTCTGTGTGAAGGGGATGTCAGTTAACAGGAAACACTGAAGAGTCTGTGTGAAGGGGACGTCAGTTAACAGGCAACACTGAAGAGTCTGTGTGAAGGGGACGTCAGTTAACAGGCAACACTGAAGAGTCTGTGTGAAGGGGATGTCAGTTAACAGGCAACACTGAAGAGTATGTATGAACGGATGTCAGTTAACAGGCAACACTGAAGAGTCTGTGTGAAGGGGATGTCAGTTAACAGGCAACACTGAAGAGTATGTGTGAAGGGATTTCAGTTAACAGGCAACACTGAAGAGTCTGTGTGAAGTGGATGTCAGTTAACAGGCAACACTGAAGAGTCTGTGTGAAGGGGATGTCAGTTAACAGGCAACACTGAAGAGTCTGTGTGAAGGGGATGTCAGATTAACAGGCAACACTGAAGAGTCTGTGTGAAGGGGATGTCAGTTAACAGGCAACAATGAAGAATCTGTGTGAAGGGGATGTCAGTTAACAGGCAACACTAAGAGTCTGTGTGAAGGGGATGTCAGTTAAAAGGAAAAACTGAAGAGTCTGTGTGAAGGGGACGTCAGTGAACAGGCAACACTGAAGAGTCTGTGTGAAGGGGATGTCAGTTAACAGTTAACACTGAAGAGTCTGTGTGAACGGATGTCAGTTAACAGGCAACACTGAAGAGTATGTGTGATTTGATGTCAGTTAACAGGCAACACTGAAGAGTCTGTGTGAAGGGGATGTCAGTAAACAGGCAACACTGAAGAGTCTGTGTGAAGGGGATGTCAGATTAACAGGCAACACTGAAGTGTCTGAGTGAAGGGGATGTCAGTTAACAGGCAACAATGAAGAGTATGTGTGAAGGGGATGTCAGTTAACAGGCACCACTGAAGAGTCTGTGTGAAGGGATGTCAGTTAACAGGCAACACTGAAGAGTCTGTGTGAAGGGGATGTCAGTTATCAGGCAAGACTGAAGAGTCTGTGTGAAGGGGACGTCAGTTAACAGGCAACACTGAAGAGTCTGTGTGAAGGGATGTCAGTTAACAGGCAACACTGAAGAGTCTGTGTGAAGGGGATGTCAGGTTACAGGCACCACTGAAGAGTCTGTTTGAACGGATCTCAGTTGACAGGCAACAATGAAGAATCTGTGTGAAGGGGATGTCAGTTAACAGGCAACACTAAGAGTCTGTGTGAAGTGGATGTCAGTTAACAGGAAACACTGAAGAGTCTGTGTGAAGGGGGATGTCAGTTAACAGGCAACACTGAAGAGTCTGTGTGAAGGGAATGTCAGTTAACAGGCAACACTGAAGAGTCTGTGTGAACGGATGTCAGTTAACAGGCAAGACTTAAGAGTCTGTGTGAAGGGATGTCAGTTAACAGGCAACACTGAAGAGTCTGTGTGAAGTGGATGTCAGTTAACAGGCAACACTGAAGAGTCTGTGTGAAGGGGACGTCAGTTAACAGGCAACACTGAAGAGTATGTGTGAAGGGATGTCAGTTAACAGGCAACACTGACGAGTCTGTGTGAAGGGGATGTCAGTTAACAGGCAACACTGAAGAGTCTGTATGAACGGATGTCAGTTAACAGGCAACACTGAAGAGTCTGTGTGTAGGGGATGTCAGTTAACAGGCAACACTGAAGAGTTTGTGTGAAGGGATGTCAGTTAACAGGCAACACTGAAGAGTCTGTGTGAACGGATGTCAGTTAACAGGCAACACTGAAGAGTCTGTGTGAAGGGGATGTCAGTTAATAGAGCAACACTGAAGAGTCTGTGTGAAGGGGATGTCAGTCAACAGGCAACACTGAAGAGTCTGTGTGAAGGGGATGTCAGTTAACAGGCAACACTGAAGAATCTGTGTGAATGGATGGCAGTAAACAGGCAACACTGAAGAGTCTGTGTGAAGGGGATGTTAGATTAACAGGCAACACTGAAGAGTCTGTGTGAAGTGGATGTCAGTTAACAGGCAACAATGAAGAATCTGTGTGAAGGGGATGTCAGTTAACAGGCAACACTGAAGAGTCTGTGTGAAGGGGATGTCAGTTAACAGTTAACACTGAAGAGTATGTGTGATTTGATGTCAGTTAACAGGCAACACTGAAGGGTCTGTGTGAAGGGGATGTCAAATTAACAGGCAACACTGAAGAGTCTGTGTGAAGTGGATGTCAGTTAACAGGCAACAATGAAGAGTCTGTGTGAAGGGGATGTCAGTTAACAGGCACCACTGAAGAGTCTGTGTGAAGGGATGTCAGTTAACAGGCAACACTGAAGAGTCTGTGTGAAGGGGATGTCAGTTAACAGGCAAGACTGAAGAGTCTGTGTGAAGGGGACGTCAGTTAACAGGCAACACTGAAGAGTCTGTGTGAAGGGATGTCAGTTAACAGGCAACACTGAAGAGTCTGTGTGAAGGGGATGTCAGTTAACAGGCAACAATGAAGAATCTGTGTGAAGGGGATGTCAGTTAACAGGCAACACTAAGAGTCTGTGTGAAGTGGATGTCAGTTAACAGGAAACACTGAAGAGTCTTAGTGAAGGGGATGTCAGTTAACAGGCAACACTGAAGAGTCTGTGTGAAGGGAATGTCAGTTAACAGGCAACACTGAAGGGTCTGTGTGAAGGGGATGTCAGTTAACAGGCAAGACTTAAGAGTCTGTGTGAAGGGATGTCAGTTAACAGGCAACACTGAAGAGTCTGTGTGAAGTGGATGTCAGTTAACAGGCAACACTGAAGAGTCTGTGTGAAGGGGACATCAGTTAACAGGCAACACTGAAGAGTATGTGTGAAGGGATGTCAGTTAACAGGCAACACTGAAGAGTCTGTGTGAAGGGGATGTCAGTTAACAGGCAACACTGAAGAGTCTTTATGAACGGATGTCAGTTAACAGGCAACACTGAAAAGTCTGTGTGAAGGGGATGTCAATTAACAGGCAACACTGAAGAGTTTGTGTGAAGGGATGTCAGTTAACAGGCAACACAGAAGAGTCTGTGTGAACGGATGACAGGTAACAGGCAACACTGAAGAGTCTGTGTGAAGGGGATGTCAGTTAATAGGCAACACTGAAGAGTCTGTGTGAAGGGGATGTCTGTCAACAGGCAACACTGAAGAGTCTGTGTGAACGGATGTCAGTTAACAGGCAACACTGAAGAGTCTGTGTGAAGGGGATGTCAGTTAACAGGCAACACTGAAGAGTCTGTGTGAAGGGGATGTCAGTTAACAGATAACACTGAAGAATCTGTGTGAATGGATGTCAGTAAACAGGCAACACTGAAGAGTCTGTGTGAAGTGGATGTCAGATTAACAGGCAACACTGAAGAGTCTCTGTGAAGGGGATGTCAGTTAACAGGCAACAATGAAGAATCTGTGTGAAGGGGATGTCAGTTAACAGGCAACACTAAGAGTCTGTGTGAAGGGGATGTCAGGTAACAGGAAACACTGAAGAGTCTGTGTGAAGGGGACGTCAGTTAACAGGCAACACTGAAGAGTCTGTGTGAAGGGGATGTCAGTTAACAGGCAACACTGAAGAGTCTGTATGAACGGATGTCAGTTAACAGGCAACACTGAAGAGTCTGTGTGAAGGCGATGTCAGTTAACAGGCAACACTGAAGAGTCTGTATGAACGGATGTTAGTTAACAGGCAACACTGAAGAGTCTGTGTGAAGGGGATGTCAGTTAACAGGCAACACTGAAGAATCTGTGTGAATGGATGGCAGTAAACAGGCAACACTGAAGAGTCTGTGTGAAGGGGATGTCAAATTAACAGGCAACACTGAAGAGTCTGTGTGAAGGGGATGTCAGTTAACAGGCAACAATGAAGAATCTGTGTGAAGCGGATGTCAGTTAACAGGCAACACTAAGAGTCTGTGTGAAGGGATGTCAGTTAACAGGCAACACTGAAGAGTCTGTGTGAAGGGGATGTCAGTTAACAGGCACCACTGAAGAGTCTGTGTGAAGGGATGTCAGTTAACAGGTAACACTGAAGAGTCTGTGTGAAGAGGATGTCAGTTAACAGGCAAGACTGAAGAGTCTGTGTGAAGGGGACGTCAGTTAACAGGCAACACTGAAGAGTCTGTGTGAAGGGATGTCAGATAACAGGCAACACTGAAGAGTCTGTGTGAAGGGGATGTCAGTTAACAGGCAACAATGAAGAATCTGTGTGAAGGGGATGTAAGTTAACAGGCAACACTAAGAGTCTGTGTGAATGGGGACGTCAGTTAACAGGCAACACTGAAGAGTCTGTGTGAAGGGGATGTCAGTTAACAGTTAACACTGAAGAGTCTGTGTGAACGGATGTCAGTTAACAGGCAAAACAGAAGAGTCTGTGTGAAGGGGATGTCAGTTAACAGGCAACACTGAAGAGTATGTGTGATTTGATGTCAGTTAACAGGCAACACTGAAGAGTCTGTGTGAAGGGGATGTCAGTTAACAGGCAACACTGAAGAGTCTGTGTGAAGGGTATGTCAGTTAACAGGTAACACTGAAGAGTCTGTGTGAAGGAGATGTCAGTTAACAGGCAACACTAAAGAGTCTGTGTGAAGGGAATGTCAGTTAACAGGCAACACTGAAGAGTCTGTGTGAAGGGGATGTCAGTTAACAGGCAACACTGAAGAGTCTGTGCAGGGGATGTCAGTTAACAGGCAACACTGAAGAGTCTGTGTGAAGGGGACGTCAGTTAACAGGCAACATGGGCCCCCTCCTTTATGTGTCCATTTTTATCCTCTCTTCCTCGCTCTTTCAGACCAGCGAGGGGTCAGCTCAGGACAGGACTGGGAATGGCCATTGGCCACTAAGAAGCTGTCAAATAGCTTGCCCAAATAAAGTACATGGTAATCATTGGCTGTTTTAGGTTAGAGAAGGATAGGAGACAGTTTGTAAAGTGGTTGTGAGAAGGGGGTTGAAATAAATGGTGTACAAGAGAGAATTGGTCCATGCCAGCTGGAGGTCCCCAGGGGTCAGATCGCTCACCTTTGATTTTCTTATACTTCTTGTACCAGCGTCCAAACTCCTGGCATTTGGCAGTGGAGACATTGGCATAGTAGGAGCTGTTTACTATCGAGGAAATCATACTCTGGAGAGAGAGAGAGAGAGAGAGAGAGAGAGAGAGAGAGAGAGAGGAGAGAGAGAGAGAGAGAGAGAGAGAGAGAGAGAGAGAGAGAGAGAGAGAGAGAGAGAGAGAGAGAGAGAGAGAGAGAGAGAGAGAGAGAGAGAGAGAGAGAGAGAGAGAGAGAGAGAGAGAGAGAGAGAGAGAGAGAGAGAGAGAGAGAGAGAGAGAGAGAGAGAGAGAGAGAGAGAGAGAGAGAGAGAGAGAGAGAGGGGATTGATTGGAGACAAATTTGCATGGTCGCTCACACACACACACACACACACCCACACGATCATTGAAGAAGACAGACATATATCACCAGAGGAAGCCACCCATGGAATAAGAGCCCCTCAGCAGCCACATATGGCAGAGATCAACACCCACACATCCAGACAGCACCACACACTGATGAGGAATAGGCATAGTCAGACATAAGGGCTTTTTACCCTACGTTGCTTTAAACCCAGGGGTATCTTTCACCCCCAGGACTGAGACTGTACCATTGGCCTAGGGCTAACTTCCCCTTGTTTCACACATGCATTCTTTAACCCAGGACTAATGCTTTGTTTTGGGCAGTATGTAGTCCGTGCAAAAAAGTTGATGCTGAACCTGCTTAGGAACAGAGCCTGTTATTTGTTTGCAATCGCAACAAATAATCTGCTCAGACCCCAACCAAGGAGCATCAAAAGTCGTGCTATAAATTCTCAGACAACACAAAAATTCATTGATGCCCTTCCAGACTCCTTCTGCCTACCCAAGGACGTCAGAGGACAAAAATCAGTTAACCACTTAACTGAGGAACTCAATTTAACCTTGCGCAATACCCTAGATGCAGTTGCACCCTAAAAACGAAAAAACATTTGTCATAAGAAACTAGCTCCCTGGTATACAGAAAATACCCGAGCTTTGAAGCAAGCTTCCAGGAAATTGGAACGGAAATGGCGCCACACCAAACTGGAAGTCTTCCGACTAGCTTGGAAAGACAGTACCGTGCAGTACAGAAGAGCCCTCACTGCTGCTCGATCATCCTACTTTTCCAAATTAATCGAGGAAAATAAGAACAATCCAAAATTTCTTTTTGATACTGTTGCAAAGCTAACTAAAAAGCAGCATTCCCCAAGAGAGGATGGTTTTCACTTCAGCAGTGATAAATTCATGAACTTCTTTGAGGAAAAGATCATGACCATTAGAAAGCAAATTACGGACTCCTCTTTGAATCTGCGTATTCCTCCAGGGCTTAGCTGTCCTGGATCTGCACTCTGCGAGGGCCTGGGATCGGGAGAGACACTTAAGTGTTTTAGTACTATATCTCTTGACACAATGATGAAAATAATCATGGCCTCTAAACCTTCAAGCTGCATACTGGATCCTATTCCTACTAAACTGCTGAAGGAGCTGCTTCCTGTGCTTGGCCCTCCTATGTTGAACATAATAAACAGCTCTCTATCCACGTGTGTACCAAACTCACTAAAAGTGGCAGTGATAAAGCCTCTCTTGAAAAAGCCAAACCTTGACCCGGAAAATATAAAAAACTATCGGCCTATATCGAATCTTCCATTCCTCTCAAAAATTTTAGAAAAAGCTGTTGCGCAGCAACTCACTGCCTTTCTGAAGACAAACAATGTATACGAAATGCTTCAGTCTGGTTTTAGACCCCATCATAGCACTGAGACTGCACTTGTGAAGGTGGTAAATGACCTTTTAATGGCGTCAGACCGAGGCTCTGCATCTGTCCTCGTGCTACTAGACCTTAGTGCTGCCTTTGACACCATCGATCACCACATTCTTTTGGAGAGACTGGAAACCCAAATTGGTCTACACGGACAAGTTCTGGCCTGGTTTAGATCCTACCTGTCGGAAAGATATCAGTTTGTCTCTGTGAATGGTCTGTCCTCCGACAAATCAACTGTACATTTCGGTGTTCCTCAAGGTTCCGTTTAGGACCACTATTGTTTTCACTATATATTTTACCTCTTGGGGATGTTATTCGAAAACATAATGTTAACTTTCACTGCTATGCGGATGACACACAGCTGTACATTTCAATGAAGCATGGTGAAGCCCCAAAATTGCCCTCGCTAGAAGCCTGTGTTTCAGACATAAGGAAGTGGATGGCTGAAAACTTTTTTACTTTTAAACTCGGACAAAACAGAGATGCTTGTTCTAGGTCCCAAGAAACAAAGAGATCTTCTGTTAAATCTGACAATTCATCTTGATGGTTGTAAAGTCGTCTCAAATAAAACTGTGAAGGACCTAGGCGTTACTCTTGACCCTGATCTCTCTTTTGACGAACATATCAAGACTGTTTCAAGGACAGCTTTTTTCCATCTACGTAACATTGCAAAAATCAGAAATTTTCTGTCCAAAATGATGCAGAAAAATTAATCCATGCATTTGTTACTTCTAGATTAGACTACTGCAATGCTCTATTTTCCGGCTACCCGGATAAAGCACTAAATAAACTTCAGTTAGTGCTAAATACGGCTGCTAGAATCCTGACTAGAACCAAGAAATTTGATCATATTACTCCAGTGCTAGCTTCCCTACACTGGCTTCCTGTTAAGGCAAGGGCTGATTTCAAGGTTTTACTGTTAACCTATAAAGCGTTACATGGGCTTGCTCCTACCTATCTTTCCGAGTTGGTCCTGCCGGTACATACCAATACGTACGCTACGGTCACAAGACGCAGGCCTCCTAATTGTCCCTAGAATTTCTAAGCAAACAGCGGGAGGCAGGGCTTTCTCCTATAGATCTCCATTTTTATGGAACAGTCTGCCTACCCATGTAGAGAGACGCAGACTCGGTCTCAACCTTTAAGTCTTTACTGAAGACTTATCTCTTCAGTAGGTCATATGATTGAGTGTAGTCTGGCCCAGGAGTGTGAAGGTGAACGGAAAGGCTGGAGCAACGAACAGCCCTTGCTGTCTCTGCCGGGCCGGTTCCCCTCTCCACTGGGGTTCTCTGCCTCTAACCCTGTTGCAGGGGCTGAGTCACTGGCTTGCTGGTGCTCTTTCATGCCGTCCCTGGGGGTGCGTCACTTGAGTGGGTTGAGTTACTGACGTGATCTTCCTGTCTGGGTTGGCGCCCCCTTGGTTTGTGCTGTGGTGGAGACCTCTGTGGGCTATACTCGGCCTTGTCTCAGGATTGTAAGTTGGTGGTTGGGGATATCCCTCTAGTGGTGCGGGGGCTGTGCTTTGGCGGAGTGGGTGGGGTTATATCCTTCCTGTTTGGCCCTGTCCGGGGTTTCTTCGGATGGGGCCACAGTGTCTCCGGACCGCTCCTGTCTCAGCCTCCAGTATTTATGCTGCAGTAGTTTATGTGTCGGGGGGCTGGGGTTAGTTGGTTATACCTGGAGTACTTCTCCTGTCTTATCCAGTGTCCTGTGTGAATTTAAGTATGCTCTCTCTAATTCTCTCGTTCTCTCTTTCTCTCTGAGAACCTGAGCCCTAGGACCATACGTCAGGACTACCGGGCATGATGACACCTTGCTGTCCCCAGTCCGCCTGGCCTTGCTGCTATTCCAGTTTCAACTGTTCTGCCTGCGGCTACGAAACCCCTACCTGTCCCAGACCTGCTGTTTTCAACTCTAAATGATCGGCTATGAAAAGCCAACTGAGATTTATTCCTGATTATTATTTGACCATGCTTGTCACTTATGAACATTTTTGAACATCTTGGCATGGTTCTGTTATAATCTCCACCCGGCACAGCCAGAAGAGGACTGGCCACCCTCATAGCCTGGTTCCTCTCTAGGTTTCTTCCTAGGTTTTGCCTTTCTAGGGAGTTTTTCCTAGCCACCGTGCTTCTACACCTGCATTACTAGCTGTTTGGGGTTTTAGGCTGGGTTTCTGTACAGCACTTCGAGATATTAGCTGATGTAAGAAGGGCTATATAAAATAAAATTGATTGATTGATTAAGCCCCCCAATTGTGAGAGAATTTAGTAGATCAGTGTAGTAATGGAGTGTTGTGGAGGTTTGATAGGGGTGCAGTATTACCTGTGACATCAGTGTTGTAATGGAGTGTTGTGGAGGTTTGATAGGGGTGCAGTATTACCTGTGACATCAGTGTTGTCATGGAGTGTTGTGGAGGTTTGATAGGGGTGCAGTATTACCTGTGACATCAGTGTTGTAATGGAGTGTTGTGGAGGTTTGATAGGGGTGCAGTATTACCTGTGACATCAGTGTTGTAATGGAGTGTTGTGGAGGTTTGATAGGGGTGCAGTATTACCTGTGACAGAGGGCACTCCTTGGCCAGTGTGCTCTGGTTCATCTCCTTGAGAAGCTCCTTAAGGGCATTCCTCACCGTGGCGTGGTTCCACTGCTCTGACGGAAGATCCTCCAGCTTGGCAAAGCTACAGAACGTTAAATGAAGTCAATCACATACTTCCTGTCCTGGGGCTCCATTCAGTCTGGTTTAACCAGGCTAGGTTGCACCAGCTTTGTGTAAGTTCATCACTACATCATACGGAATTCTTTAAGTCGTCATTTTAGTAAATAACTAGGGAATTGGAATGCACTTTCATACACTATACAGTGCATTCGGAAAGTATTCAGACCCCTTCACTTTTTCCACATTGTGTTCAGTTACAGCCTTATTCTAAAATTGATCAACTTGTTTTTTTTCCCTCATCAATCTACACACAATACCACATAATGACAAAGCAAAAACAGGTTTTTAGAAATGTTTGCAAATGTATTACAAATTTAAAACAGAAATACCTTATTTACATAAGTATTCAGACCTTTTGCTATGAGTCCCGAAATTTAGCTCAGGTGCATCCTGTTTCCATTGATCATCCTTGAGATGTTTCTACAACTTGATTAACCTGGGTTAAATTCAATTGAATGGACATGATTTGGAAATATATATAAGGTCCCATAGTTGACAGTGTATGTCAGAGCAAAAATCAAGCCATGAGGTCGAAGGAATTGTCCGTAGAGCTCTGAGACAGGATTGTGTCGAGGCACGGATCTGGGGAAGGGTACCAAACAATGTCTGCAGCATTGAAGGTCCCCAAGAACACAGTGGCCTCCATCATTCTTAAACGGAAAAAGTTTGGAACCACCAAGACTCTTCATAGAGCTGGCCGCCCGGCCAAACTGAGCAATCGGGGGAGAAGGGCCTAGGTCAGGGAGGTGACCAAGAACCCGATGATCACTCTGACAGAGCTCCAGAGTTCCTCTGTGGAGATGGGAGAACCTTCCAGAAGGACAACCATCTCTGCAGCACTCCACCAATCAGGCCTTTATGGTAGAGTGGCCAGACGAAAGCCACTCCTCAGTAAAATGCACGACAGCCCGCTTGGTGTTTGCCAAAAGGCACCTAAAGGACTCTCAGACAATGAGAAACAAATTCTCTGGTCTGATGGAACCAAGATTGAACTCTTTGGCCTGAATGCCAAGCGTCACGTCTGGAGGAAACCTGGCACCATCCCTACGGTGAAGCATGATGGTGGCAGCATCATGCTGTGGGGATGTCTTTCAGCAGCAGGGACTGGGAGACTAGTCAGGATTGAGGGAAAGATGAACGGAGCAGATCCTTGATGAAAACCTGCTCCAGAGCGCTCAGGACCTCAGACTGGGGTGAAGGTTCACCTTCCAACAGGACAACGACCCTAAGTACACAGCCAAGACAACACAGGAGTGGCTTCGGGACAAGTCTCTGAATGTCCTTGAGTGGCCCAGCCAGAGCCCAGACTTGAACCCGATCGAACATCTCTGGAGAGACATGAAAATAGCTGTGCAGCGACACTCCCCATCCAACCTGACAGAGCTTGAGAGGATCTGCAGAGAAGAATGGAAGAAACTCCCCAAATACAGGTGTACCAAGCTTGGAAAGCGTCATAACCAAGAAGACCCAAGGCTGTAATCGCTGCCAAAGGTGCTTCAACAATGTACTGAGTAAAGGGTCTGAATACTTATGTAAATGTGATATTTCAGTTATTTACTTTTCATACATTTGCAAAGATTTCTAAAAACCTGTTTTTGATTTGTCATTATGGGGCATTGTGTGTACATTGATTAGGGGGGGAAAAACGATTTAATCAATTTTTGAATAAGGCTGTAACGTAACTAAATGTGGAAAAAGTCAAGGGGTCTGAATACTTTCCAAATGCACTTACAAAAGCATGTGGACACCCCCTTCAAATGAGTGGATTCTGCTATTTTAGCCACACCCGTTGCTGAAAGGTGTATAAAATCTCCATAGAGTAACATTGGCAGTAGAATGACCTTACTGAAGAGCTCAGTGACTTTCAACGTGGAACCGTTATAGGATGCCACCTTTCCAACAAGTCAGTTCGTACAATGTCTGCCCTGCTAGAGCTGCCCCGGTCAACTGTAAGTGCTGTTATTGTGAAGTGAAAACGTCTAGGAGCAACAACGGCTCAGTCGTGAAGTGGTAGGCCACATAAGCTCACAGAACGGGACCGCCGAGTGCTGAAGCGCGTAGCACATAAAAAATCGCTCTGTCCTCGGTTGCAACACTCACTACCGAAGTTCCAAACTGCCTCTGAAGCAACGTCAGCACAAGAACTGTTCATCAGGAGCTTCATGAAATTGGTTTCCATGGCCGAGCAGCCGCACACAATTCTAACATCACCATGCGCAATGCCAAGTGTCGGCTGGAGTGGTGTAAAGCTCGCCACCATTGGACTCTGGAGCAGTGGAAACGCGTTCTCTGGAGTGATGAATCACGCTTCACCATCTGGCAGTCCGATGGACGAATCTGAGTTTGGCGGATGCCAGGAGAACACTACCAGCCCGAATGTATAGTGGCAACTGTAATGTTTGGTGGAGGAGGAATAATGGTCTGGGGCTGTTTTTCATGGTTCGGGCTAGGTCCCTTAGTTCCAGCGGAGGGAAATCTTAACGCTACAACAATTCTGTGCTTCCAACTTTGTGGCAACAGTTTGGGGAAGGCCCTTTCCTGTTTCGGCAAGACAATGCCCCCATGCACAAAGCGAGGTCCATACAGAAATGGTTTGTCGAGATCGTTGTGGAAGAACTTGACTGGCCTGCACAGAACCCTGACCTCAACCCCATCGAACACCTTTGGGATGAGTTGGAACGCCGACTGCGAGCCATGCCTAATCGCCTAACATCAGCGCCCAACCTCACTAATGCTCTTGTGGCTGAATGGAAGCAGGTCCCCGCAGCAATGTTCCCACATCTAGTGGAAATCCTTCCCAGAAGAGTGGAGGAAGTTATAGCAGCAAAGGGGGACCAACTATATTTTAATGGGCATGATTTTGGAATGAGATGTTTGACGAGCAGGTGTCCACATACTTTTGGTCATGTAGTGTATCACATCCAGAGATTGTACTATTCCACACACCACCTATTTATTTGCCTCAACTCATAACAATCGCTGAGGGAAATACTGTACATGTCAGGAAATACCATCACCACGGAGACAGATGTAAACAAAGCTGGATGGTATGCGACAACACAATACCGACCACAATCCACTCATCTGGAGTCTATCTATCTCCATTTATCTGGCTATCAGGAACTGCAAGTTTCTGGCATGAAAGCCCTCTGCAAGTTACTGCTATGAAAGCCCTCTGCAAGTTACTGGCATGAAAGCCCTCTGAGCGAGAAAGGCAGATAATAGATCAATATCTGATGCTGGGATCTGGGCTAGCTGTCTCCTTGGATCACTATGGTAAACTGTTGAACTATGAGGGGCTATTGTGAAAGTGTAGAATATGCCAAGGTGACATCAGTCCCCCAATGGAACTCCAGTCTGATTCAGTACTCCAACTTATTCCAACTTTATTCCAACAGTTGGAATGTGTGGTTTAGCTTATCTCCAAAATCCATCTATTTCTAAACAGGGAAAAAGTATTTCAATAAATTGAAACTGTACGCTTAAAAGATGTGTAGCTAAAGCTATATCTGCAAATCCCATTTTCCTCCTCACCCCTACAGTAACACACACACACCTCTGTAACTGTATGTGGAGAGTGACCATGTGGTAGACGTCCAACAGCATGTCAGACACCGTGGCTTCAGGAGCGTCTGTTAGGAAGTGGATGGGCAGAGGGTTCCAATGACCCACCTTGATGATGCCTGAGAAGGAGAGGGAGAGGGAGAGAGAGAGAGAGAGAGAGAGAGAGAGAGAGAGAGGAGAGAGAGAGAGAGAGAGAGAGAGAGAGAGAGAGAGAGAGAGAGAGAGAGAGAGAGAGAGAGAGAGAGAGAGAGAGAGAGAGAGAGAGAGAGAGAGAGAGAGAGAGAGAGAGAGAGAGAGAGAGAGAGAGAGAGAGAGAGAGAGAGAGAGAGAGAGAGAGATGATTAGTGAGATACAAATGTATGCTCCCTCGCTCACGCACACACACACAGTTAATATGGAGAGGTAAACTTCATTAACCCCACTGGATCTCCTCAGCATACAACATCATTATATTGTTCCATAACATTATTATATTACATAGATCAGAGGTGTGTGTGTGTGTGTGTGTGTGTGTGTGTGTGTGTGTGTGTGTGTGTGTGTGTGTGTGTGTGTGTGTGTGTGTGTGTGTGTGTGTGTGTGTGTGTGTGTGTGTGTGTGTGTAGGCTGTTTGATACTACATAAAATGTGGCCTTGCAGGGACAACAAAGTGTTTACAGCTCTGGGGTTTTACTATTCTCACATTTATCCACATTTCTCCAAATGTCAATTTTGGATTTGTAGGTTTTTGATAAGGTTAAAACGTTAAGTTTAGGTATTCAGTCCTGAATGGTTAAGTTAAGGGTTAAGGTTTGGGATAGGGTAAAAAAAGTCTACCCAGGGATTGAACACTCAACCTTTGGATCCGGAGTAAAGCGGACGGTTTTGAAGGCATTTCCCGACGTCCTCAGGACATGGACAGATATACAATTTCGAAGTCAATCTTGAGCGATCTATCTGTGCTAACAATGTGCCAGTTGGCATATGACTTCCTATCTGTCTGTCCGTCCGTCTGCCTGTCTGTCCGTCCGTCTGTATGTCCGTCTGTCTGTGTGAACGTGTGTGAACGTGTGTGTGTGTGAACGTGTGTGTGTGTGAACGTGTGTGTGTGGAACATGTGTGTGTGTGTGAACGTGTGTGTGTGTGTGAACGTCGTGTGTGTGAACGTCTGTGTGTGTGAACGTCTGTGTGTGTGAACGTCTGTGTGTGTGAACGCTGTGTGTGTGGAACGTGTGTGTGTGTGAACGCGTGTGTGTGTGAACGTGTGTGTTTGCTGTCTGTGTTTGTCTTTACGTGCCCATGGATATCTGTCAAGGTGTGTGTGTGTGCGTTTGCATGCAAATTGTGTGTGTGAATGTGTGTGTGTGTGTGTGTGTGTGTGTGTGTGTGTGTGTGTGTGTGTGTGTGTGTGTGTGTGTGTGTGTGTGTGTGTGTGAAGGTCTTTCTGTACCAGTGTTGCAGTTCATTCAGCAGGGCTGTAAAGCAGACAGAGGGAACAACAGCCGCAGATAAAACCTTATCTAATAGAATCTTATCAGCTATGGAAGAGTCACCCAATGAGCTAGCCCCATTACCCCCCACACACACACACACACACACACACACACACACACACACACACACACACACACACACAGGCTGCCGCTAGTCTTTATAGCAGGGGAGAAGAGCAGAAGACGTCAATGCACCAGACAGACAAGACAGTGTGTACTGGGGTAACGCGTCAACCCACTTACTAATACCTGCAATAAAACAGGTAAATGATTGTTTGATCAACCCAAATTGAAGGCTGTAATAGAGGCGTTGTGTGAGGGATGGGTGGGATGGGTTGGGCTAACAGGGTGATAAAAGGTAACTATTCCATAGAATAGATTTGTCAGGGTTGGGAGAGATCCCTTAACCCCTGCTGCCACTAATCCAGTGGTGCAGGCTTTATAAAACACCAAAAATGACCTGCTGTATAATTGACCACTATATTGCCTCAGAGACGAAGAGTGTCTAATGTTGCTCATGGCTAACTTATCAGGTGCAGGACAGAAGAACATATCAAAGAAAAAATACATGTCTGCAACTCTGGTATGCTCCTATGGTGATTTAATCAGACAGACAATAAAGACAATGTTCCCATCCGAGTTTGATCTTCATCAGGTCATTATTCCCCCGACAGTGAAAGAGCAGTGAATAAAGAAATACATCAGTGGAGGCTGCTGAGGGGAGAACGGCTCATAATAATGACTGGACTGGAGTAGAATGGAATGGCATCAAACACATCAAAAACATGGTTTCCATGTGGTTGATACCACTCCATTGACTCCATTCCAGACATTATTATGAGCCGTCCTCTCACCACTTTAGCACCACATTATACACTGTGCTTCTCAGTAGTTTGTGGGTGTTCCTTCATTTTGTCTGAAAGGCTTGCAAATAAATGTCAATCGACAACCTCAATCTACAAAGAGAGATAATGAGTGTTGAAAAAGGAGTTGGAGAATATCTGTGTTGATGTTAGGTACAACTAGCAGAACAACAATACTGTAAACAAGAACACACACACACACACACACACAGGGCCTTCCTGAGACTCTGGCTGACTGGAGCTGTGAAAGCTAAACAATGCTAATCACATTACTATCCTCTAAATGAGATCCAGACGGGGACAAATCCCCTCTCTCTCTCTCCCCCTCTCCTTCCCCCTCTCTCTCTCTCCCCCTCTCCTTTCCCCCTCTTCTCTCTCTCTCCCTCTGTCTTTCTCTTACTGTAGGAGCTCTACATAGATCTAACAGGGACGCTGTCACACACACAAACACACACACAAACACACACACAAACGCGCAGCCACGTTCGTACATACAGTTGAAGTCGGAAGTTTACATACACTTAGGTTGGAGTCATTAAAACTCGTTTTTCAACCACTCACACATTTCTTGTTAATAAACTATAGTTTTGGCAAGTCGGTTAGGACATCTACTTTGTGCATGACACAAGTAATTTTTCCAACAATTGTTTACAGACAGATTATTTCATTTATAATTCATTGTATCACAATTCCAGTGGGTCAGAAGTTTACATACACTAAGTTGACTGTGCCTTTAAACAGCTTGGAAAATTCCAGAAAATGATGTCATGGCTTTAGAAGCTTCTGATAGGCTAATTGACATCATTTGAGTCAATTGGAGTGTGTACCTGTGGATGTATTTCAAGGCCTACCTTCAAACTGCCTCTTTGCTTGACATCATGGGAAAATGAAAATAAATCAGCCAAGACCTCAGAAAAAAAATTGTAGACCTCCACAAGTCTGGTTCATCCTTGGGAGCAATTTCCAAACGCCTAAAGGTACCACGTTCATCTGTACAAACAATAGTACACAAGTATAAACACCATGGGACCACGCAGCCATCATACACGCCAGGAAGGAGACGCATTCTGTCTCCTAGAGATGAACGTACCTTGGTGCAAAAAGTGCAAATCAATCCCAGAACAACAGCAAAGGACCTTGTGAAGATGCTGGAGGAAACAGGTACAAAAGTATCTATATCCACAGTAAAAACGAGTCCTATATCGACATAACCTGAAAGGCCGCTCAGCAAGGAAGAAGCCACTGATCCAAAACCGCCATAAGAAAGCCAGACTACGGTTTGCAACTGCACATGGGGGACAAAATGTCCTCTGGTCTGATTAAACAAAAATAGAACTGTTTGGCCATAATGACCATCGTTATGTTTAGAGGAAAAAGGGTGATACTTGCAAAGCTGAAGAACACCATCCCAACCGTGAAGCACGGAGGTGGCAGCATCATGCTGTGGGGGTGCTTTTGCTGCAGGAGGGACTGGTGCACTTCACAAAATAGATTGCATCATGAGGAAGGAAAATGATGTGGATATATTGAAGCAACATCTCAAGACATCAGTCAGGAAGTTAAAGCTTGGTCCCAAATGGGTCTTCCAAATAGACAATGACCCCAAGCATACTTCCAAAGTTGTGGCAAAATGGCTTAAGGACAACAAAGTCAAGGTATTGGAGTGACCATCACAAAGCCCTGACCTCAATCCTATAGAAATGTAACGATCCCGGCAGTCTGAGTCGGGTCCTGTCTGTGGACTAGTTTTCTGCTCGTGAGCTCCAGTTTCCCGAGGGTTCTGGAACGCTCCGGGGAGCTCTCTTGATTTCCGCACCTGCATCCCATCAGCAATCTGCACACCTGGTCCTGATCATCACCCTTCTTAGGCTCTGGCCTAACATCCATTCCCTGCCGGATCGTTAGCCATGAACAGTAGGTTTACCAGAGTATCAGTCTTAGAGCTTCTAGCGTTAGTTTTGTTGTTTTGCACCTTGTTGGGTTGTTGTTTACTTACCTCCGTTTTGTTCCATCTGCAGTCACTCGTCCGGAACCTTCATCCAACCTCTGCCTGGTGGTGCGGCTGCCGAGCCACGATTGGATCAACCACTGCACCCCCCAACAACTAATCAACGCCGCCCGCTCTGTTCCCTGGATTATTCAGCATCACACTTGACTTTGTAAATAAACACTCACCTTCGTTTCAACTTACCTTGTCCTGGTCTGCTTCTGGGTTCTGGCTTTGTAACTCGTGACAGAACGATCCGGCCAGTAATGAACCCAGCGGACCTGGACTCTGTTCACATGCCATTACCCATCAGGAGAAGATGTTGGGCCATCATCGCACGGAGCTACAGGAGATCGCGTTGGCAGTTCGGAACCTTTCTACCGGTCTGACGGAGGTCCAGAACCAGCGCGAGTTTCCGGTGGAGGATCCACTACCGGTTTCACCCATCTCGCCTGCCGCGTCTGGAGCGGTGTCCTTCCGTGAGCCCAAGGTTCCGACGCCGGATAAATATGAGGGGGAGCTGGGAAGATGCCGTTCTTTCCTTATGCAGTGTGGGTTAGTGTTCGATCTACAGCCCTACTCTTATGCCACAGACAAGGCTAGGATAGCCTTTGTGATTGAGTTGCTGCGTGGTCGAGCGCTGGAGTGGGCTTCAGCCGTTTGGGAACGACAAGACCCCTGCATGGCTTCCTACCCGGGGTTCACGGCCGAGCTGAGGAAGCTTTTCGATCATTCCGTCCCGAGGGAGGGACGCAGCCAGGCGCCTGTTTTCGCTTCACCAAGGAACTCGCAGCGTGGACGACTTCGTGATCGAGTTCAAGACGTTGGCTGTGGAGAGTGGGTGGAATGAGGAGCCTCTGCAAGCGGCCTTTTACCAGGGTCTGTCGGAGCAGCTCAAGGATGAGTTGATCTCCTATCCGGAGCCTAGTGACCTGGACAGCTTGGTAGCCTTGTCTATTCGGGTGGATAATCGAGTCCGAGAGCCGAAGGAGGGAGAAGCAATGGGGGTCCGTCCAATCGATCAGCTTCTCAGGTTCCAGTCGGGTCGGGATTGGACCAGAATACGTCGATCATCGTCCACCACACAGGATTAGTGGAGAGGTCCTGTCTCCCGATTCGGAACCAATGCAAGTAGGGTGGCACGTGGTTAACCAAGGAGGAACGCCAACTCAGACGTAGGACTAACTGTTGCCTCTACTGTGGTGGTTCGGGACATTACCTCGCCACCTGTTCCCGGCGGTCGTCAAACTGCGCGGCTCGCTAAAGTTGGGAGGACTTTTAGCGAGCCAGTTTCGACTCTCTCAATACCTCTGTCAGACCCGTTTCCCGGCTACCCTTGTGAACAGGAATCAGAGCTTAGCGATTAACGCTTTTATCGATTCAGGTGCCGATGGAAGCTTTCTTGATGCCGAGTTGGTGGAACACCTGGGGCTTTCCAAGGAGCAATTGCCGGAAGCCATTGAAGCGACCACTCTGAACGGCAGTAGGCTGTACGTATCACGATGAGGACTGAACCGGTTAAGATGCTGTTGTCGGGGAATCATTCGGAGATGATTTCATTCTTCATTCTGCCGTCTTCCCATGTTCCTCTGGTCCTTGGATACCCCCTGGCTGAAGGAACACAATCCCACGTTCGATTGGGTGACGGGCAAGGTAACGAGTTGGAGCCTTGATTGTCATGCTAACTGTCTCAAGACTGCCTGTCCCCATTCGGTTCCCAGTCAGGTGATTGAGGCTAAACCCCCAGATTTGTCCCTGGTTCCCGAGACATATCACGATTTGGGGGAAGTGTTCAGTAAGCAGAAGGCTCTGTCACTCCCTCCCCACCGACCATATGATTGTGCCATCAACCTGTTCCCTGGAGCTGTCTACCCCAAGGGAAGGTTATACAGTATCTCCCGCCCTGAACGTGAGGCTTTGGAGACCTACATCAAGGAGTCCCTAGCTGCTGGTCTCGTTCGTCCCTCGTTCATCACCCCTGGGGGCAGGATTCTTCTTTGTGGGTAAGAAGGATGGCTCTCTTCGACCGTGTATTGATTATCGGGGTTGAATGACATCACGGTCAAGAACAAGTATCCCCTGCCCTTGATGAGTTCTGCCTTCGACTCCTTACAGGGTGCCACGGTGTTCACTAAGCTAGACCTACGCAATGCGTATCACATGGTCGGATCAGAGAGGGAGACGAGTGGTTGACGGGTTTCAATACACCGATGGGTCACTTCGAGTATCAGGTGATGCCGTTTGGACTGACCAATGCTCCAGCGGTATTCCAGAGTATGGTGAACGACGTCCTGAGAGATATGATCGGTCTCTTTGTGTTTGTTTATCTGGATGACATTCTGATCTTCTCGAAGGAACCTTCCGACCACGTCCAGCATGTCCGGCAGGTTCTGCAGCGATTGTTGGAGAATCGCCTGTTCGTGAAGGCCGAGAAGTGCGAGTTTCACGCCCACACGACATCCTTTCCGGGTACATCATCTCCAGGGGAGAGATTAGGATGGACCAGGGAGAAGGTTAGAGCGGTTCTGGAATGGGCCCAGCCCGGTACGAGAGATTGCAGCTCCAGAGATTTTTGGGGTTTGCGAATTTCTACCGCAGATTCATCCGGGATTACAGCCGTGTGGCCGCTCCGTTAACTGCCTTGACTTCCAGTATCAGGAGCTTCAAGTGGAACCGGAGGCGGATCGAGCGTTTCTGGATTTGAAGAGGCGATTCACCAACGCACCGATTCTCTCTCAACCGACACGGCCCGTCAGTTCGTCGTTGAAGTGGACGCGTCTGATGTGGGGAGTTGGCGCCATCCTGTCGCAGCGATGCTCCACGGACAGTAAACTCCATCCCTGCGCCTACTACTCTCGACGCCTTTCGCCTGCGGAGAGGAATTACGATGTGGGTAACCGGGAGCTTCTCGCGGTGAAACTTGCCTTGGAGGAGTGGCGCCACTGGTTGGAGGCGGAGCAACCGTTTATTGTCTGGACTGACCACAAGAATCTTGCTTACGTGCAATCGGCTAGACGTCTCAACTCCCGGGTCAGGCCAGGTGGTCGTTGTTTTTCGGACGATTCAATTTTTTCCCTGACGCTCCGACCTGGATCTAAGAACGGCAAGGCGGACGCCTTGTCTCGGAGGTTCTCCAAGACGGAGGAGAGTGGGTCCAAGACCGAGATAATTCTCCCCCGGAACTGCGTCGTGGGAGCTGTTAGGTGGAAGATTGAGGAGGAGGTGATGGCGGCCCTTCGGACGCAGCCCGGTCCCGGTAACGGTCCACCCGGTCGGTTGTTTGTGCCTGAGTCGGGTTCGTCCTGCGGTCCTCAAATGGTCCCACGCCAGCAAGATGGCTTGTCACCCTGGCGTGGCTCGGACGATGGCGCTTCTTCGCAGACGCTTTTTGGTGGCCTGCCATGGCCGAGGATACTCGGGGTTATGTTGCTGCCTGTCCAGTGTGTGCGCAGAATAAGAGTACCAATCGGCCCAGCTCTGGACTACTTCACCCCCTTCCTATTCCCCGGCGACCATGGTCGCATCTGGCCCTGGACTTTGTCACTGGGTTGCCCGTTCTGAGGGGAACACGGTCGTTCTGACTATCGTGGACAGATTCAGCAAGTTCGCCCACTTTGTGCCTATTGCCAAGCTTCCCTCTGCCTCGGAGACGTCCGAGATCCTGGTTAGGGAGGTTTCAGGGTCCACGGTTTGCCCAGTGATATCGTTTCCGACCGTGGCCTCAGTTTACCTCTGCTGTCTGGAAGTCCTTCTGTTTGGCCATTGGAGCTACAGTCAGTCTCACATCTGGTTTTCACCCCCAATCTAATGGTCAGGCGGAGAGAGCCAACCAGAAGATGGAGTCCACGCTTGACGCTGCCTGGCCTCTTCCAACCCCACCTCCTGGGTCT
>NW_025536564.1:0-55672 GCF_020615455.1 Coregonus clupeaformis
TATTCAGTATGATCACCTGTAGCCCATCTGTTATTCAAGCTGATCACCCTGTAACCCATAGCCCATCTGTTATTCAGCATGATCATCTGCAACCCCCTTATAGCGGATCTTTTATTCAGCATGATAACCTCGTAACAAATAGCCATCTGTTATTCAGCGATGATAACCTTCCATAGCCCATCTGTTATTCAGCATGATCACCTGTAACCCTTAGCACATCTGTTATTCAGCACCTGTATCCATAGCCCATCTGTTATTCAGGATGATAACCTGAAACCCATAGCCCAACTGTTATTCAGGATGATAACCTGTAGCCCATCTGTTATTCAGCATGAATACCTGTAACCCATAGCCCATCTGTTATTCCAGCCACCTGTAACTCATAGCCCATCTGTTATTCAGCACCTGTAACCCATAGCCCATCTGTTATTCCAGCACCTGAACCCATAGCCCATCTGTTATTCAGTATGATCCTGTAGCCCATCTGTGATTGATCACCTGTAACCCATAGCCCATCTGGTTTATTCAGCACGATAACCTGAAACCCATAGCCCATCTTTGTTCAGGATGATAACCGCAGCCCATCTGTTATTCAGCATGATAACCTGTAACCCAGCCTATCTGTTATTTCAGCACCTGTAAACCATAGCCCATCTGTTATTCAGCATGATCACCTGTAACCCATAGCCCATCTGTTATTCAGCATGATAACATATAACCCATAGCCCATCTGTTATTCAGCATGATCACCTGTAACCCATAGCCAATCTGTTTTCAGCATGATAACCTGTAACACATAGCCCATCTGTTATTCCAGCACCTGTAACCCATAGCCCATCTGTTATTCAGCATGATCACCTGTAACCCATAGCCCATCTGTTATTCAGCATGATAACCTGTAACCCATAGCCATCTGTTGTTCAGGATGATAACCTGTAGCCCATCTGTTATTCAGCATGATAACCTGTAACCCATAGCCCATCTGTTATTCAGCACCTGTAAACCATAGCCCATCTGTTATTCAGCATGATCACCTGTAAACCATACAGCCCATCTGTTATTCAGGCTGATATTCATAGCCCATCTGTTATTCAGCATGATCACCTGTAACCCATAGCCCATCTGTTATTCAGCATGATCACCTGCTAACCCTTAGCACATCTGTTATTCAGCACCTGTATCCCATAGCCCATCTGTTATTCAGCACCTGTAACCCATAGCCCATCTGTTATTTAGCATGATCACCTGTAACCCTTAGCACATCTGTTATTCAGCACCTGTAACCCATAGCCCATCTGTTATTCAGCATGATCACCTGTAACCCTTAGCACATCTGTTATTCAGCACCTGTATCCATAGCCCATCTGTTATTCATCACCTGTAACCCATAGCCCATATGTTATTCAGTATGATCACCTGTAGCCCATCTGTTATTCAGCATGAATACCTGTAACCCATAGCCCATCTGTTATTCAGCACCTGTAACCCATAGCCCATCTGTTATTCAGCACCTGTAACCCATAGCCCATCTGTTATTCAGTATGATCACCTGTAGCCCATCTGTGATTGATCACCTGTAACACATAGCCCATCTGTTATTCAGCATGATAACCTGAAACCCATAGCCCATCTGTTATTCAGGATGATAACCTGTAGCCCATCTGTTATTCAGCATGATAACCTGTAACCCATAGCCCATCTGTTATTCAGCACCTGTAAACCATAGCCCATCTGTTATTCAGCATGATCACCTGTAACCCATAGCCCATCTGTTATTCAGCATGATTAACATATAACCCATAGCCCATCTGTTATTCAGCATGATCACCTGTAACCATAGCCAATCTGTTATTCAGCATGATAACCTGTAACCCATAGCCCATCTGTTATTCAGCACCTGTAACCCATAGCCCATCTGTTATTCAGCATGATCACCTGTAACCCATAGCCCATCTGTTATTCAGCATGATAACCTGTAACCCATAGCCCATCTGTTATTCAGGATGATAACCTGTAGCCCATCTGTTATTCAGCATGATAACCTGTAACCCATAGCCCATCTGTTATTCAGCACCTGTAAACAATAGCCCATCTGTTATTCAGCATGATCACCTGTAAACCATAGCCCATCTGTTATTCAGCATGATAACCTGTAGCCCATCTGTTATTCCGCATGATAACCTGTAACCCGTAGATCATCTGTGATTCAGCATGATAACATGTAACCCATAGCCCATCTGTTATTCAGCATGATAACCTGTAACCCATAGCCCATCTGTTATACAGCATGATAACATGTAACCCATAGCCCATCTGTTATTCAGCATGATAACCTGTAACCATAGCCCATATGTTATTCAGCATGATAACCCATAGCCCATCTGTTATTCAGCATGATCACCTGTAACCCATAGCCCATCTATTATTCAGCATGATAACATGTAATCCATAGCCCATCTGTTATGCAGCACCTGTAACCCATAGCCCATTTGTTATTCAGCATGATCACCTGTAACCCATAGCCCATCTGTTATTCAGCATGATCACCTGTAACCCATAGCCCATCTGTTATTCAGCACCTGTAACCCATAGCCCATCTGTTATTCAGCATGATCACCTGTAACCCATAGCCCATCTGTTATTCAGCATGATCACCTGTAACCCTTAGCACATCTGTTATTCAGCACCTGTATCCCATAGCCCATCTGTTATTCAGCACCTGTAACCCATATACCATCTATTATTCAGCATGATCACCTGTAACCCTTAAAACATATGTTATTCAGCACCTGTAACCCATAGCCCATCTGTTATTCAGCATGATCACATGTAACCCTTAGCCCATCTGTTATTCCCATGCGATCACCTGTAACCAATAGCCCATCTGTGATTCAGCATGATAACCTGTAACCCATAGCCCATCTGTTATTCAGCATGATAACATGTAACCCATAGCCCATCTGTTATTCAGCATGATAACCTGTAACCCATAGCCCATCTGTAATTCAGCATGATAACCTGAACCATAGCCCATCTGTAATTCAGCACGATAACCTGTAACCATAGCCCATCTGTAATTCAGCATGATAACCCCATCTGTTATTCAGCATGATCACCTGTGACCCATAGCCCATCTGTTATTCAGCACGATAACCTGTAACCCATATCCCATCTGTAATTCAGCATGATAACCGCCATCAGTTATTCAGCATGATCACCTGTAACCCATAGCCCACCTGTTATTCAGCATGATAACCTTTAACCCTGCCATCTGTAATTCCAGCATGATAACCCATAGCCCATCTGTTATTCAGCATGATCACCTGTAACCCATAGCCCATCTGTTATTCAGCATGATAACATGTAACCCATAGCCCATCTGTTATGCAGCACCTGTAACCCATAGCCCGTCTGTTATTCAGCATGATCACCTGTAACCCATAGCCCATCTGTTATTCAGCATGATCACCTGTAACCCATAGCCCATCTGTTATTCAGCACCTGTAACCCATAGCCCATATGTTATTCAGCATGATAACCTGTAACCCATAGCCCATCTGTTATGTGTCGCAGTCACCTGTAACCCATAGCCCATCTGTTATTCAGCATGATCACCTGTAACCTTAGCACATCTGTTATTCAGCACCTGTATCCCATAGCCCATCTGTTATTCAGCACCTGTAACCCATAGCCCATCTATTATTTAGCATGATCACCTGTAACCCTTAGCACATCTGTTATTCAGCACCTGTAACCCATAGCCCATCTGTTATTCAGCATGATCACCTGTAACCCTTAGCACATCTGTTATTCAGCACCTGTATCCCATAGCCCATCTGTTATTCAGCACCTGTAACCCATAGCCCATCTGTTATTCAGTATGATCACCTGTAGCCCATCTGTTATTCAGCATGATCACCTGTAACCCATAGCCCATCTGTTATTCAGCATGATCATCTGTAACCCATAGCGGATCTTTTATTCAGCATGATAACCTGTAACCAATAGCCCATCTGTGATTCAGCATGATAACCTGTAACCCATAGCCCATCTGTTATCCAGCATGATAACATGTAACCCATAGCCCACCTGTTATTCAGCATGATAACATGTAACCCATAGCCCATCTGTAATTCAGCATGATAACCCATAGCCCATCTGTTATTCAGCATGATCACCTGTAACCCATAGCCCATCTGTTATTCAGCATGATAACATGTAACCCATAGCCCATCTGTTATGCATCACCTGTAACCCATAGCCCGTCTGTTATTCAGCATGATCACCTGTAACCCATAGCCTCCATCTGTTATTCAGCATGATCACCTGTACCCATAGCCCATCTGTTATTCAGCACCTGTAACCCATAGCCCATCTGTTATTCACATGATAACCTGTAACCCATAGCCCATCTGTTATTCAGCATGATCACCTGTAACCCAAGCCCATCTGTTATTCAGCATGATCACCTGTAACCCTTAGCACATCTCTTATTCAGCACCTGTATCCCATAGCCCGTCTGTTATTCAGCACCTGTAACCCATAGCCCATCTATTATTTAGCATGATCACCTGTAACCTTAGCATCTGTTTTCAGCACCTGTAACCCATAGCCCATCTGTTATTTCAGCATGATCACCTGTAACCCTTAGCACATCTGTTATTCAGCACCTGTATCCCATAGCCCATCTGTTATTCAGCACCTGTAACCCATAGCCCATCTGTTATTCAGTATGATCACCTGTAGCCCATCTGTTATTCAGCATGATCACCTGTAACCCATAGCCCATCTGTTATGCAGCACCTGTAACCCATAGCCCGTCTGTTATTCAGCATGATCACCTGTAACCCATAGCCCATATGTTATTCAGCATGATCACCTGTAACCCATAGCCCATCTGTTATTCAGCACCTGTAACCCATAGCCCATCTGTTATTCCAGCATGATCACCTGTAACCCAGCCCATCTGTTATTCAGCATGATCACCTGTAACCCATAGCCCGTCTGTTATTCAGCATGATCACCTGTAACCCATAGCCCATCTGTTATTCAGCATGATCACCTGTAACCCATAGCCCATCTGTTATTCAGCACCTGTAACCCATAGCCCATATGTTATTCAGCATGATAACCTGTAACCCATAGCCCATCTGTTATTCAGCATGATCACCTGTAACCCATAGCCCATATGTTATTCAGCATGATAACCTGTAACCCATAGCCCATCTGTTATTCAGCATGATCACCTGTAACCCTTAGCACATCTGTTATTCAGCACCTGTATCCCATAGCCCATCTGTTATTCAGCACCTGTAACCCATAGCCCATCTGTTATTCAGTATGATCACCTGTAGCCCATCTGTTATTCAGCATGATCACCTGTAACCCATAGCCCATCTGTTATTCAGCACCTGTAACCCATAGCCCATCTGTTATTCAGCACCTGTAGCCCATAGCCCATCTGTTATTCAGTATGATCCCCTGTAGCCCATCTGTGATTCAGCATGATAACCTGTAACCCATAGCCCATCTGTTATTCAGCATGATAACATATAACCCATAGCCCATCTTTTATTCAGCATGATCACCTGTAACCCATAGCCCATCTGTTATTCAGCATGATAACATGTAACCCATAGCCCATCTGTTATTCAGCACCTGTATCCCATAGCCCATCTGTTATTCAGCACCTGTAACCCATAGCCCATCTGTTATTCAGTATGATCACCTGTAGCCCATCTGTTATTCAGCATGATCACCTGTAACCCATAGCCCATCTGTTATTCAGCATGATCATCTGTAACCCATAGCGGATCTTTGTTCAGCACCTGTATCCATAGCCCCATCTGTTATTCCAGCACCTGTAACCCATAGTCATCTGTTCCATTCATATGATCACCTGTAGCCCATCTGTTATTCAGCACGAATCACCTGTAACCCATAGCCCGTCTGTTATTCAGCATGATCACCTGTAACCCATAGCCCATCTGTTATTCAGCATGATCACCTGTAACCCCAAGCCCATCTGTTATTCAGCCACCTGTAACCCCATAGCCCCATATGTTATTCAGCATGATAACCTGTAACCCATAGCCCATCTGTTATTCAGCAGATCACCTGTAACCCATAGCCCATATGTTATTCAGCATGATAACCTGTAACCTATAGCCCATCTGTTATTCAGCATGATCACCTGTAACCCGCATCTGTTATTCAGCACCGTGTATCCATAGCCCATCTGTTATTCAGCACCTGTAACCCATAGCCCATCTGTTATTCAGTATGATCACCTGTAGCCCATCTGTTATTCAGCATGATCACCTGTAACCCATAGCCCATCTGTTATTCAGCACCTGTAACCCCATAGCCCATCTGTTTCAGCACCTGTAGCCCATAGCCCATCTGTTATTCAGTATGATCCCTGTGACCATCTGTGATTCAGCATGATAACCTGTAACCCACAGCCCATCTATTATTCAGCATGATAACATATAACCTATATCCCATCTTTTTATTCAGCATAGATACCTGTAACCCATAGCCCATCTGTTATTCAGCATGATAACATGTAACCCATAGCCCATCTGTTATTCAGCACCTGTATCCCATAGCCCATCTGTTATCGCTACCTGTAACCCATAGCCTATCTGTTATCAGTATGATCACTTGTAGCCCATCTGTTATTCAGCATGATCACCTGTAACCTTAGCCCATCTATTGCTCAGCATGATCATCTGTACCATAGCGGATCTTTTATTCAGCCTGCCTGCAACCCATAGCCCATCTGTTATTCCAGCATGATAACCTGTAACCCATAGCCCATCTGTTATTCAGCATGATAACATGTAACCCATAGCCCATCTAATATTTCGGCATGATAACCTGTAACCTATAGCCCATCTGTTATTCAGCGTGATATTAGCCCATCTGTTATTCAGCTATGATAACCTGTAACCTCTAGCCCATCTGTTATTCAGCATGATAACCTTAACAATAGCCCATCTGTTATTCAGCATGATAACCTGTTGACCCATCTGTTATTCAGCATGATCACCTGTAACCCATACGCCCATCTGTTATTCAGCATGATCACCTGTAACAGCCATCTGTTATTCAGCACCTGTAACCCATAGCCCATCTGTTATTCAGCATGATAACCTGTAACCCATATCATCTGTTATTCAGCATGATAACCTGTAGCCCATCTGTTATTCAGCATGATAACCTGTAACCCATAGCCCATCTGTTATTCAGCATGATAACATGTAACCCATAGCCCATTTGTTATTAAACATGGACACCTGTAACCCATAGCCCATCTTTTTATTCAGCATGATCACCTGTAACCCTAGCCCATCTGTTATTCAGCATGATAACCTGTAACCCATAGCCCATCTGTTATAGCACCGTAACCAACCACTCTGTTATTCAGCATGATCTTGTAACCCATCATCTGTTATTCAGCATGATCACCTGTAACCCATAGCCCATCTGTTATTCGGCATGATATCCTGTAACCCATAGGCCATCTGTTATTCAGCATGATAACCTGTAACCAATATCCCATATGTTATTCATCACCTGTAACCCATAGCCCATCTGTTATTCAGCATGATCACCTGTAACCCATAGCCCATCTGTTATTCAGCATGATCACCTGTAACCCATAGCCCATCTGTTATTCAGCATGATCACCTGTAACCCATAGCCCGTCTTTTTTTTCAGCACCTGTACCACAGCCAACCTGTTATTCATTATGATCACCTGTAGCCCATTTGTTATTCAGCATGAACACCTGTAACCCATAGCCCATCTGTTATTCAGAACCTGTAACCTATAGCCCATCTGTTATTCAGTATGATCACCTGTAGCCCATCTGTTATTCAGCATAATCACCTGTAACCCATAGCCCATCTGTTATTCAGCATGATCACCTGTAACCCATAGCCCATCTGTTATTCAGCATGATCACCTGTAACCCATAGCCCATCTTTTATTCAGCACCTGTAACCCATAGCCCATCTGTTATTCAGCATGATAACCTGTAACCCATAGCCCATCTGTTATTCAGCATGATAACATATAACCCGTAGCCCATCTGTTATTCAGCATGATCACCTGTAACCCATATCCCATCTGTTATTCAGCATGGTAACATGTAACCCATAGCCCATTTGTTATTCAGCACCTGTAACCCATAGCCCATCTGTTATTCAGCAT
Organism: Coregonus clupeaformis; assembly: GCF_020615455.1. NCBI lineage: Eukaryota > Metazoa > Chordata > Actinopteri > Salmoniformes > Salmonidae > Coregonus > Coregonus clupeaformis. The sequence goes on from NW_025536564.1 coordinate 8,221, forward strand.
GATCACCTGTAACCCATAGCCCATCTGTTATTCAGCATGATAACCTGTAACCCATAGCCCATCTGTTATTCAGCATATAACCTGTAGCCCATCTGTTATTCAGCATGATAACCTGTAACCCATAGCCCATCTGTTATTCAGCACCTGTAACCCTTAGCCCATCTGTTATTCAGCATGATCACCTGTAACCCATAGCCCATCTGTTAGTTCAGCATGATAAAATGTAACCCATAGCCCATCTGTTATTCAGCATGATAACCTGTAGCCCATCTGTTATTCGGGCATGATAACCTGTAACCCATGCCATCTGTTATTCAGCATGATAACATGTAACCCATAGCCTATTTGTTATTAAACATGGACACCTGTAACCCATAGCCCATCTGTTATTCAGCATGATCACCTATAACCCATAGACCATCTGTTATTCAGCACCTGTAACCCATAGCCCATCTGTTATTCAGCATGATCACCTGTAACCCATAGCCCATCTGTTATTCAGCATGATCACCTGTAACCCATAGCCCATCTGTTATTCAGCATGATAACCTGTAACCCCATAGCCCATCTGTTATTCAGCAGATCACCTGTAACCCATAGCCCATCTGTTATTCAGCATGATCACCTGTAACCCATAGCCCATCTGTTATTCAGCATGATCACCTGTAACCCATAGCCCATTTGTTATTCAGCATGATCACCTGTAACCCATAGCCCATCTGTTATTCGGAACCTGTAACCTATAGCCCATCTGTTATTCAGTATGATCACCTGTAGCCATCTGTTATTCAGCATGATCACCTGTAACCAATAGCCCATTTGTTATTCAGCATGATGACCTGTAACCCATAGCCCATCTGTTATTCCAGCATGATCACCTGTAACCCATAGCCCATCTGTTGTTCAGCATGATCACCTGTAACCCATAGCCCATCTGTTATTCAGCATGATCACCTGTAACCCATAGCCCATCTGTTGTTCAGCATGATCACCTGTAACCCATAGCCCATCTGTTATTCAGCATGATCACCTGTATTCCATAGCCCAACTGTTATTCAGCATGATAACCTGTAACCCATAGCCCATCTGTTATTCAGCATGATCACCTGTAACCAATAGCCCATCTGTTATTCAGCATGATGACCTGTAACCCATAGCCCATCTGTTATTCATTATGATCACCTGTAACCCATAGCCCATCTGTTATTCAGCATGATAACCTGTAACCCATAGCCCATCTGTTATTCAGCATGATTACCCATAGCCCATCTGTTATTCAGCATGATCACCTGTAACCCATAGCCCATCTGTTATTCACCGATCACCTGTAACCCATAGCCCATCTTTTATTCAGCACCTGTAACCCATAGCCCATCTGTTATTCAGCATGATAACCTGTAACCCATAGCCCATCTGTTATTCAGCATGATAACATATAACCCGTAGCCATCTGTTATTCCAGCATGATCACCTGTAACCCATATCCCATCTGTTATTCAGCATGATCACCTGTAACCCATAGCCCATCTGTTATTCAGCATGATAACATGTAACCCATAGCCTATTTGTTATTAAACATGGACACCTGTAACCCATAGCCCATCTGTTATTCAGCATGATCACCTATAACCCATAGCCCATCTGTTATTCAGCACCTGTAACCCATAGCCCATCTGTTATTCAGCATGATCACCTGTAACCCATAGCCCATCTGTTATTCAGCATGATAACCTGTAACCCATAGCCCATCTGTTATTCAGCATGATCACCTGTAACCCATAGCCCATCTGTTATTCAGCATGATCACCTGTAACCCATAGCCCATCTGTTATTCAGCATGATCACCTGTAACCCATAGCCCATTTGTTATTCAGCATGATCACCTGTAACCCATAGCCCATCTGTTATTCAGAACCTGTAACCTATAGCCCATCTGTTATTCAGTATGATCACCTGTAGCCCATCTGTTATTCAGCATGATCACCTGTAACCAATAGCCCATTTGTTATTCAGCATGATGACCTGTAACCCATAGCCCATCTGTTATTCAGCATGATCACCTGTAACCCATAGCCCATCTGTTGTTCAGCATGATCACCTGTAACCCATAGCCCATCTGTTATTCAGCATGATCACCTGTAACCCATAGCCCATCTGTTGTTCAGCATGATCACCTGTAACCCATAGCCCATCTGTTATTCCATGATCACCTGTATTCCATAGCCCAACTGTTATTCAGCATGATAACCTGTAACCCCATAGCCCATCTGTTATTCAGCATGATCACCCTGTAACCAATAGCCCATCTGTTATTCAGCATGATGACCTGTAACCCATAGCCCATCTGTTATTCAGCATGATCACCTGTAACCCATAGCCCATCTGTTATTCAGCATGATAACCTGTAACCCATAGCCCATCTGTTATTCAGCATGATTACCCATAGCCCATCTGTTATTCAGCATGATCACCTGTAACCCATAGCCCATCTGTTATTCAGCATGATCACCTGTAACCCATAGCCCATCTTTTATTCAGCACCTGTAACCCATAGCCCACCTGTTATTCATCATGATAACCTGTAACCCATAGCCCATCTGTTATTCAGCATGATAACATATAACCCGTAGCCCATCTGTTATTCAGCATGATCACCTGTAACCCATATCCCATCTGTTATTCAGCATGATAACCTGTAGCCCATCTGTTATTCAGCATGATAACCTGTAACCCATAGCCCATCTGTTATTCAGCACCTGTAACCCATAGCCCATCTGTTATTCAGCATGATCACCTGTAACCCATAGCCCATCTGTTATTCAGCATGATAACCTGTAACCCATAGCCCATCTGTTATTCAGCATGATAACCTGTAGCCCATCCGTTATTCAGCATGATAACCTGTAACCCATAGCCCATCTGTTATTCAGCATGATAACATGTAACCCATAGCCCATCTGTTATTAAACATGGACACCTGTAACCCATAGCCCATCTGTTATTCAGCATGATCACCTGTAACCCATAGCCCATCTGTTATTCAGCATGATCACCTGTAACCCATAGCCCATCTGTTATTCAGCATGATAACCTGTAACCCATAGCCCATCTGTTATTCAGCACCTGTAACCCATAGCCCATCTGTTATTCAGCATGATCACCTGTAACCCATAGCCCATCTGTTATTCATTATGATAACCTGTAACCCATAACCCATCTGTTCCTCAGCATGATAACCTGTAACCCATAGCCCATCTGTTATTCAGCGTGATAACCTGTAACCCATAGCCCATCTGTTATTCAGCATGATCACCTGTAACCCATAGCCCATCTGTTATTCAGCATGATCACCTGTAACCCATAGCCCATCTGTTATTCAGCATGATAACCTGTAACCCATAGCCCAACTGTTATTCAGCATGATCACCTGTAACCCATAGCCCATCTGTTATTCAGCATGATAACCTGTAACCCATAGCCCATCTGTTATTCAGCATGATCACCTGTAACCCATAGCCCATCTGTTATTCAGCACCTGTAACCCATAGCCCGTCTGTTATTCAGCATGATCACCTGTAACCCTTAGCACATCTGTTATTCAGCACCTGTAACCCATAGCCCATCTGCTATTCAGCATGATCACCTGTAACCCTTAGCACATCTGTTATTCAGCACCTGTAACCCATAGCCCATCTGCTATTCAGCATGATCACCTGTAACCCTTAGCACATCTGTTATTCAGCAACAGTATCCCATAGCCCATCTGTTATTCAGCATGATAACCTGCAACCCATAGGCCATCTGTTATTCAGCATGATAACCTGTAACCAATATCCCATATGTTATTCATCACCTGTAACACATAGCCCATCTGTTATTCAGCGTGATCACCTGTGACCCATAGCCCATCTGTTATTCAGCATGATCACCTGTAACCCATAGGCCATCTGTTATTCAGCATGATATCCTGTAACCAATATCCCATATGTTATTCATCACCTGTAACACATAGCCCATATGTTATTCAGCATGATAACCTGTAACCCATAGCCCATCTGTTATTCAGCATGATCACCTGTAACCCATAGCCCATCTTTTATTCAGCACCTGTAACCCACAGCCAACCTGTTATTCAGTATGATCACCTGAAGCCCATTTGTTATTCAGCATGATCACCTGTAACCCATAGCCCATCTGTTATTCAGAACCTGTAACCTATAGCCAATCTGTTATTCAGTATGATCACCTGTAGCCCATCTGTTATTCAGCATAATCATCTGTAACCCATAGCCCAACTGTTATTCAGCATGATAACATGTAACCCATAGCCCATCTGTTATTCAGCATGATCACCTGTAACCAATAGCCCATCTGTTATTCAGCATGATGACCTGTAACCCATAGCCCATCTTTTATTCAGCATGATCACCTGTAACCCATAGACCATCTGTTATTCAGCATGATCACCTGTAACACATAGCACATCTGTTATTCAGCAACTATAACCCATAGCCATTCTGTTATTCAGCATGATAACCTGTAACCCATAGCCCATCTGTTATTCAGCACCTGTAACCCATAGCCCATCTGTTATTCAGCATGATAACCTGTAACCCATAGCCCATCTGTTATTCAGCATGATAACCTGTAACCCATAGCCCATCTGTTATTCAGCATGATCACCTGTAACCCATAGCCCATCTGTTATTCAGCATGATCACCTGTAACCCATAGCCCATTTGTTATTCTGCATGATAACATGTAACCCATAGCCCATCTGTTATTCAGCACCTGTAACACATAGCCCATCTGTTATTCAGCATGATCACCTGTAGCTCATCTGTTATTCAGCATGATCACATGTAACCCATAGCCCAACTGTTATTCAGCAGGATAACATGTAACCCATAGCCCATCTGTTATTCAGCACCTGTAACCCATAGCCCATCTGTTATTCAGCATGATCACTTGTAACCCATAGCCCATCTGTTATTCAGCACCTGTAACCCATAGCCCATATGTTATTCAGTATGATCACCTGTAGCCCATCTATTTTTCAGCATGATCACCTGTAACCCATAGCCCATCTGTTATTTAGCATGATAACCTGTAACCCATAGCCCACCTGTTATTCAGTATGATCACCTGTAGCCCATCTGTTATTCAGCATGATCACCTGTAACCCATAGCCCATCTGTTATTCAGTATGATCACCTGTAGCCCATCTGTTATTCAGTATGATCACCTGTAGCCCATCTGTTATTCAGTATGATCACCTGTAGCCCATCTGTTATTCAGCATGATAACCTGTAACCCATAGCCCAACTGTTATTCAGTATGATCACCTGTAGCCCATCTGTTATTCAGTATGATCACCTGTAGCCCATCTGTTATTCAGCATGATAACCTGTAACCCTTAGCCCAACTGTTATTCAGCATGATCACCTGTAGCTCATCTGTTATTCAGTATGATCACCTGTAGCCCATCTGTTATTCAGTATGATCACCTGTAGCCCATCTGTTATTCAGCATGATAACCTGTAACCCATAGCCCAACTGTTATTCAGCATGATAACCTGTAACCCATAGCCCATCTGTTATTCGGCATGATAACCTGTAACCTGCAGCCCATCTGTTATTCAGCATGATAACATGTAACCCATAGCCCATCCGTTATTCAACATGATAACCTGTAACCCATAGCCCATCTGTTATTCAACATGATCACATGTAACCCATAGCCCATCTGTTATTCAGTATGATAACCTGTAACCCATAGCCCATCTGTTATTCGCATGATCAAATGTAACCAATAGCCCATCTGTTATTAAGCATGATGACCTGTAACCCATAGCCCATCTTTTATTCAACATGATCACCTGTAACCCATAGCACATCTGTTATTCAGTATGATCACCTGTAGCCCATCTGTTATTCAGTATGATCACCTGTAGCCCATCTGTTATTCAGCATGATAACCTGTAACCCTTAGCCCAACTCTTATTCAGTATGATCACCTGTAGCCCATCTGTTATTCAGTATGATCACCTGTAGCCCATCTGTTATTCAGCACTTGATAACCTGTAACCCTTAGCCCAACTGTTATTCAGCCGATAACCTGTAGCTCATCTGTTATTCAGTATGATCACCTGTAGCCCATCTGTTATTCAGTACGATCACCTGTTGCCCATCTGTTACTCAGCATGTTAGCCTGTAACCCATAAGCCCAACTGTTATTCAGCATGATAGCCTGTAGCCCATAGCCCATCTGTTATTCACCGATAACCTGTACACCCGTAACCCATCTGTTACTTCCAGCCACGATACATGTAACCCATATCCCATATGTTATTCAGCGTTGATAACCTGTAACCGCAGCCCATCGTTATTCAACACGATCACCTATAACCCATAGCCCATCTGTTATTCAGTATGATAACCTGTAACCCATAGCCCATCTGTTATTCGCATGATCAAATGTAACCAATAGCCCATCTGTTATTCGCATGATCAAATGTAACCAATAGCCCATCTGTTATTCAGCATGATGACCTGTAACCCATAGCCCATCTTTTATTCAGCATGATCACCTGTAACCCATAGACCATCTGTTATTCAGCATGATCACCTGTAACCCATAGCCCATCTTTTATTCAGCACCTGTAACCCATAGTCCATCTGTTATTCAGCATGATAACCTGTAACCCATAGCCCATCTGTTATTCAAATGATAACCTGTAACCCATAGCCCATCTGTTATTCAACATGATCACATGTACCCATAGCCCATATGTTATTCAGTATGATAACATGTAACCCCATAATATCTGTTGTTACGCATGATAAATTGTAACCAATAGCCCATCTGTTATTAAGCAGATGACCTGTAACCCTTAGCCCATCTTTTATTCAGCATGATCCACCTGTAACCCATAGCCCATCTGTTTTCAGTATTGATCACCTGTAGCCCATCTGTTATTCAGTATGATCACCTGTAGCCCCTATTATTCAGTATGATCACATGTAGCCCATCTGTTTTCATATGATCACCTCTAGCCATCTGTTATTCAGCATGATGCACCTCGTAACCCATAACCCAACTGTTAATTATCTGCATAACCTGTAACCCATAGCCCATCTGTTATTCAACATGATCTCCTGTAACCCATAGCCCATCTGTTATTCAGTTGATAACCTGTAACCCATAGCCCATCTGTTTATTACGCATCAAATTAACCAATAGCCCATCTGTTATTCCAGCATGATGACCTGTAACCCATAGCCCATCTTTTATTCACACCATCACCTGTAACCCATAACCATCTTTATTCAGCATGATCACCTGTAACCCATAGCCCATCTTTTTATTTCCAGCACCTGTAACCCTTAGTCCATCTGTTATTCAGCATGATAACATGCTAACCCAAGCCATCTGTTATTTCAGCTGCTTGTAACATAGCCCATCTGTTATTCACGCGGTAACCTGTATACCCATAGCCCATCTGTTATTCAACGCATCACCTGTAACCCATAGCCCATCTGTTATTCCAGCACTTGATAACATGTAACCCATAACCCATCTGTTATTCAGCATGATCACCTGTAACCATATCCCATCTGTTATTCAGCATGATCACCTGTAACCCTTAGCCCATTTAGTTATTCTGCATGATAACCTGTAACCCATAGCCCATCTGTTATTCAACATGATCAGCTTAACCCACCTAAGCCCATCTGTTATTCAGCGTGATAACATGTAACCCTCATAGCTCCATCTATTTATTCATCATGATCACCTGTAACCATGTGCCCCAACTGTTATTCGCGGGATAACACTATAACCCATAGCCCATCTGTTATTCAGCACCTATAACCCATAGCCCATCTGTTATTCGTATGATCACCTGTAGCCCATCTGTTATTCACATGATCACCTATAACCCATAGCCCATATGTTATTTAGCATGATAACCTTAACATAGCCCATCTGTTATTCAGCATGATCACCTGTAACCGTTAGCCCATCTGTTATTCGGCATGATCACCGTAACCCATAGCCCATCTGTTATTCAGCATGATAACCTGTAACCCATAGCCTCAGTTATTCAGCACCTGTAACCCATGGCCCATCTTTTATTTAACGTGATATCCTGTAACCCACAGAACATCTAATTCAGCTTGATCACCTGTAACCCATAGCCCATCTGTTATTTCCATGATAACCTGTAACCCATAGCCCATCTGTTATTCTGCATGATAACCTGTAACCCATAGTCCCATCTGTTATTCAGCATGATAACTCATAGAACTAGCCATCTGTTATTCAACATGATCACCTGTAACCCATAGCCCATCTGTTATTCAGCACGATAACAGTGTAACCCATAGCTATCTGTTATTCAGCATGATCACCTGCAACCCATATCCATCTGTATTCAGCACTCACCTGTAACCATAGCCCATTTGTTATTCTGCATGATAACCTGTAACCCATAGCCCATCTGTTATTCAACATGATCAGCTGTAACCCATAGCCCATCTGTTATTCAGCGTGATAACATGTAACCCATAGCTCATCTGTTATTCATCATGATCACCTGTAACCCATGGCCCAACTGTTATTCAGCAGGATAACATGTAACCCATAGCCCATCTGTTATTCAGCACCTGTAACCCATAGCCCATCTGTTATTCAGTATGATCACCTGTAGCCCATCTGTTATTCAGCATGATCACCTGTAACCCATAGCCCATATGTTATTTAGCATGATAACCTGTAACCCATAGCCCATCGTTATTCAGCATGATCACCTGTAACCCATAGCCCATCTGTTATTCAGCATGATCACCTGTAACCCATATTCATCTGTTATTCAGCATGATAACCTATAACCCATAGCCCATCTGTTATTCAGCACCTGTAACCCATAGTCATCTTTTATTTAGCATGATAACCTGTAACCATAGCCCATCTGTTATTCAGCTTGATCACCTGTAACCCCTAGCCCATCTGTTATTTACCATGGTAACCTGTAACCCAAGCCCATCTGTTGGTCACATGAAACGTAACCCATAGCCCATCTGTTATTCAGCATGATAACCTGTAACCCATAGCCCATCTGTTATTCAACATGATCACCTGTAACCCATAGCCCATCTGCCTATTCAGTATGATAACCTGTAATCAGCATAGCCCATCTTTTATTCAGCACCTGTAACCCTAGCCCATCTGTTATTCAGCATGATCACCTGTAACCCATAGCCCATCTGTTATTCAGCATGATCAAACGTAACCAATAGCCCATCTGTTTTCAGCATAATGACCTGTAACTCATAGCCCATCTGTTATTCGATGATCACATGAACCATAGCCCATCTGTTATTCAGTATGATAACCTGTAACCCATACCCATCTATTATTCGAGATAGAATGTAACCAAAAGCCCATCTGTTATTCAGATCAGTAACGTAATCAATAGCCCATCTGTTATTCAGCATGATGACCTGTAACCCATAGCCCATCTTTTATTCAGCATGATCACCTGTAACCCATAGACCACTGATTCAGCATGATCACCAACCCATAGCCCATCTTTTATTCAGCACCTGTAACCCATAGTCCATCTGTTATTCAGCACGATACCCCGTAACCCATAGCCCATCCTGTGTGTAAAGATTGCTGAGGTCTGGAGGGGGATGATGGTTGGGGCAAGTGGAGGTGTGAACATGTGCAATTTGTACGGTTTGGGACGCAGGGACTGAATGCGTTGGTCCGGGGTCCCTTTTGGTCCCCGGTTTTTGGGGTGACGCCTCCCACTCTGTCTGCCGTATTCTCTCTTTTGCTCTTGTTTCTTTTAGGATGCCGGTGAGCGGGTTGGGAGGTCGTCAGCTACATGGGAAACACCTGGGCCGGGTGTGTCCCAGCATAAATGGACCTCTTCCACAGTCATGAGACTCTCTCCAGGCAGATACTTTGACTTTGGTTGTGGTATTTTGTGGCCTTTTTGGTTATTTGCTTTGGCACCTCTCAACACCTTTCCATATGACATGTATGCATGCAAACACTCACTTACACTACTGATTACACACCATGGTTATTTGATTTAGTTTACTTTAGGTAATAAATATATACTTTGAGTATTCCTTGTCTCCACGTGTCTCCCTTTTGTTATACCAACTTGAGCCGGTTCGTGACAAGTGGGGGGCTCGTCCGGGATCTTGAACTGGTTGTGTTTGGGAGAACGTGGAGTTAATGTCCAATTCTGTGGGTCTTTTTTTTTGTAATAATAATAATATAATATGCCATTTAGTGACGCTTAAAATTGTGTTAGTTTGTTTGAGTTTGATAGGCCCAGTTGGTTGCCTTTGGGTTGTGGATACTGCGTTGGAGAGAGTACATTGGTTAGTTTCCAGGCCCTGCCCAGTCTGTTGTTGGGACATCGGTCGGAGGTGAGTACAATCGGCTGTGTACCTCAGTGGGAGATTGGTAGGGTAGTGACATTTGCTACCCGGAGCTATGGCTTTTTCCCCTGATTGGATACGTTGGGCATGGTTAAATGTTTGTTATTTTTGTGTGGTGTCTGTGGACTGAGCAGTTGTCTCGGGGCACATCCGTGGCTTGTGGGAATCTACCAGCGTGCTGGGGGGTTAATTCCTTGCCAGCGGGCTACAGTGCGTAATTACCCACCGCGAATCTGCCCGAAGACTAGGTTGAGTTTTGTAGTTTTTGGGGAAGCTCCATATCCCATCTCTCTTCTGTGGTGCTCAGTGTGATTGTCATTTCTCTTGTGTCTGGTGTGCTCAGCAGAGGGTTGAGCGCAGAGTTATTATGATACAGTGGGGAGAACAAGTATTTGATACACTGCGATTTTCCAGGTTTTCCTACTTACACAGCATGTAAGAGGTCTGTAATTTTTATCTAGGTGCACTTCAACTGTGAGAGGAATCTAAAACAAAAATCCAGAAAATCACATTGCATGATTTATAAGTGAATTCTTTGCATTTTATTGCATGACATAAGTATTTGATACATCAGAAAAGCAGAACTTAATATTTGGTACAGAACCCTTTGTTTGCAATTACAGAGATCATCGTTTCCTGTGAGGTCTTGACCAGGTTTACACACACTGCAGCAGGGATTTGCCCACTCCTCCATACAGACCTTCTCCAGATCCTTCAGGTTTTCGGGGCTGTCGCTGGGCAATACGGACTTTCAGCTACCTCCAAAGATGTTCTGTTGGGTTCGAGGTCTGGAGACTCGCTAGCCACTCCAGGACCTTGAGATGCTTCTTGTATGGAGCCACTCCTTGGGTTGCCCTGGCTGTGTATTTCGGTCATTGTCATGCTGGAAGACCCCGCCCACGACCCATCTTCAATGCTCTTACTGAGGGAAGGAGGTTGTTGGCCATCTCACGATCATGGCCCATCCAACCTCCCCTCAATACGGTGCAGTCGTCCTGTCCCCTTTGCAGAAAAAGCATCCCTAAAGAATGATGTTTCCAACTCCATGCTTCACGGTTGGGATGGTGTTCTTGGGGTTGTACTCATCCTTCTTCTTCCTCAAACACGGCGAGTGGAGTTGGACCAAAAGCTATATTTTTGTCTCATCAGACCACATGACCTTCTCCCGTTTCCTCCTCTGGATCATCCAGATGGTCATTGGCAAACTTCCAGACGGGCTTGCATGCGCTGGCTTGAGCAGGGAGACCTTGCGTGTGCTGCAGGATTTTAATCCATGACGGCGTAGTGTGTTACTAATGGTTTTCTTTGAGACTGTGGTCCCAGCTCTCTTCAGGTCATTGACCAGGTCCTGCTGTGTAGTTCTGGGCTGATCCTCACCTTCCTCATGATCATTGATGCCCCACAGGTGAGATCTTGCATGGAGCCCCAGACCGAAGGTGATTGACCGTCATCTTGAACTTCTTCCATTTTTCTAATAATTGTGCCAACAGTTGTTGCCTTCTCACCACTGCTTGCCATTGTCCTGTAGCCCATCCCAGCGTGTGCAGGTCTGCAATTTTATCCCTGATGTCCTTACACAGCTCTCTGGTCTTGGCCATTGTGTGGAGAGGTTGGAGTCTGTTTGATTGAGTGTGTGGACAGGTGTCTTTTATACAGGTACGAGTTCAAACAGGTGTCAGTTAATAGTAATGAGTGGAGAACAGGAGGACTTCTTAGACTAAAGCAGGTCTGTGAGAGCCGGAATTCTTACTGGTTGGTAGGTGATCAAATACTTACAGTGGGGAAAAAAAGTATTTAGTCAGCCACCAATTGTGCAAGTTCTCCCACTTAAAAAGATGAGAGAGGCCTGTAATTTTCATCATAGGTTCCGTCAACTACTGACAGACAAATTGAGGAAAAAAAATCCAGAAAATCACATTATAGGATTTTTATGAATTTATTGCAAATTATGGTGGAAAATAAGTATTTGGTCACCTACAAACAAGCAAGATTTCTGGCTCTCACAGACCTGTAACTTCTTCTTTAAGAGGCTCCTCTGTCCTCCACTCGTTACCTGTATTAATGGCACCCTGTTTGAACTTGTTATCAGTATAAAAGACACCTGTCCACAACCCTCAAACAGTCACACTCCAAACTCCACTATGGCCAAGACCAAAGAGCTGTCCAAAGGACACCAGAAACAAAATTGTAGACCTGCACCAGCTGGAAGACTGAATCTGCAATAGGTAAGCAGCTTGGTTTGAAGAAATCAACTGTGGGAGCAATTGTTAGGAAATGGAAGACATACAAGACCACTGATAATCTCCCTCGATCTGGGGCTCCCACGCAAGATCTCACCCCGTGGGGTCAAAATGATCACAAGAACGGTGTGCAAAAATCCCAGAACCACACGGGGGGACCTAGTGAATGACCTGCAGAGAGCTTGGACCAAAGTAACAAAGCCTACCATCAGTGTAACACACTACGCCGCCAGGGACTCCAAATCCTGCAGTGCGAGACGTGTCCCCCTGCTTAAGCCAGTACATGTCCAGGCCCGTCTGAAGTTTGCTAGAGTGCATTTGGATTATCCAGAAGAGGATTGGGAGAATGTCATATGGTCAGATGAAACCAAAAATAGAACTTTTTGGTAAAAACTCAACTCGTCGTGTTTGGAGGACAAAGAATACTGAGTTGCATCCAAAGAACACCATACCTACTGTGAAGCATGGGGGTGGGAAACATCATGCTTTGGGGCTGTTTTTCCGAAAGGGACCAGGACGACTAATCCGTTAAAGGAAAGAATGAATGGGACCATGTATCGGTGAGATTTTGAGTGAAAACCTCCTTCCATCAGCAAGGGCATTGAAGATGAAACGTGGCTGGGTCTTTCAGCATGACAATGATCCCAAACAAACGGCAACGAGTGGCTTCGTAAGAGCATTTCAAGGTCCTGGAGTGGACTAGACAGTCTCCAGATCTCAACCCCATAGAAAATCTCTTTGGAGGGAGATGAAAGTCCAGTGTTTTTCCAGCGACAGCCCCAAAACATCATTGCTCTAGAGGGAGATCTGCATGGAGCAATGGGGCCACAAAATACCAGCAACAGTGTGTGAAAACCTTGTGAAGACGTACAGAAAACGTTTTGACCTGTGTCATGCCAACAAAAGGTATATAAGCAAAGTATTGAGAAACTTTGTTATTGACCAAATACTTATTTTCCACCATAATTTGCAAATCAATTCATAAAAAATCCTACAATGTGATTTTCTGGAAAAAAATTCTCATTTTGTCTGTCATAGTTGACGTGTACCTATGCTGAAAAGTACAGGCCTCTCTCATCTTTTTAAGTGGTAGAACTTGCACAATTGGTGGCTGACTAAATACTTTTTTCCCCCACTGTATGTCATGCAATAAAATGCAAATTAATTACTTAAAAAAATCATACAATGTGATTTTCTGGATTTTTGTTTTAGATTCCGTCTCTCACAGTTGAAGTGTACCTATGATAAAAATTACAGACCTCTACATGCTTTGTAAGTAGGAAAACCTGCAAAATCGGCAGTGTATCAAATACTTGTTCTCCCCACTGTATATATATATATTTTTTTCTCCTGATTATGGCGTCTAATGTGGTGACCGAGTTCATTCGCTTTCCATCAGAAGAACTATTAGAATTATGTACTAAAGAACAGCTGTTGAAGGTTGCTGAACACTACAAGGTTGAAATTAGTGATAAACGTCAAAAAATTCTATTAGGTTAATATTGAAGGCCAATTTGATGGAGAGTGGTATTCTGGATGGCTTACCACTAGGGGCGCCTCTGCTGAGGACACGTCGTCTCCCGATATGTTACAATGACCGCTCCATCGGTTAGTCATAGTAGTCTTCTTTTTGAACAGCAGAAAGAACTGCTCTGTTACAGCTAGAGCATGAACAAAATGGACAAAAAGCTAAATGGAGCATGAACAAGCTAAAATGGAGCATGAACAAGCTCAAAATGGAGCATGAACAAGTTAAAAAAGGAGCATGAACAAGCTAAAATGGAGCATGAACAAGCTAAAATGGAGCAAGAACAAGCTAAAATGGAGCACGGACAAGCTAAAATGGAGCACGAACAAGCTAAAATGGAGCACGAACAAGCTAAAATGGAGCACGAACAAGCTAAAATGGAACACGAACAAGCTAAAATGGAGCACGAACAAGCTAAAATGGAGCACGGACAAGCTAAAATGGAGCACGAACAAGCTAAAATGGAGCACGGACAAGCTAAAATGGAGCACGGACAAGCTAAAATGGAGCACGAACAAGCTAAAATGGAGCATGAACAAGCTAAAATGGAGCATGAACAAGCTAAAATGGAGCATGATCGTGTAAAATATGAAAGGGAATTGGAATTTAAACAGGATATGGAGATTGCTAAAATCAAAGCTGCAACAAGAGCGACTAGAGTTGGTTAGGGAAGGAAAGCTCTCAGGGGGAGAGTTTGCTCTGGGAAGGTGATCCAGAGTTACCTAGGGTCGTTCCTCTTTTGGTCGTAATCCAGACACACTTTGATATTGTTGGGAATTTACGGTTGTTGCCCCCAGTTTAATGAAAAGGACCCGGAGACATTCTTTTTCGTTGTTTGAGCGTGTTACTAACGCTGGGAGTTGGCCTGATTCTGATCGCACTTTGATGTTGCAGTGTGTGCTGACTGGTAAGCGCAAGAAGCATATTCAGCTCTTAGTGTAGCCGACAGTGTTAGTTATGATAAGGTTAAACGCGTTTGTGTGACAGAGTTACGAATTGGTCCCTGAGGCTTACCGCAACGATTTAGAACTTTAAAAAGGGATGATCAGCAGACTCATGTTGAGTTTGCGAATATTATCTTCACAGTTTAATCGCTGGTGTTCCGCCTCTGCAGTTATGACTTTCAAGGGGCTGTGTGATCTGATTATGTTAGAGCAATTTGAGGACACAATCCCTGATCGTATAGCGGCGTACATTATCGAACGAAAAATAAAGACTGTCGCTGAAGCTTCGGTTTGGCAGATGAATATGTGTTGGCTCACAAAAATGTTTTTGCAGAACCCCGTATTCGAGTGAGTGGGGGCGTTCGCAGATTTGGGCCTCGCTCGCCGAGATACTTCGGTTCCCGGGCAGAGTTTCATTCAACTAGGGTTGAGCCCGATTCCCGTGGTAAAACTGACTTTGGTCAAGAGTGTCACTACTGTCAAGAATTAGGTCATTGGAAAAATGAATGTCCGATTCTTAGGTCTAGGGGTAAATTCAGTACAGGTGCTTATGGTGAAATCGAGGCCTACAGCGTTAGCAGCGCCTGTTCCACATCAGTTCACTCCTGACGCATTGTCTCATGCCCAGAGCCATGTGAAAAGTTATATTGATCCCGACTATTTACCTTTCGTCTACGGAGGGGTTTTGTGTCTATGGTAGGAAGTAAGAACCTAGTGCCAGTAAAGATCCTAAGAGACACAGGTGCCTCTGAATCATTTGTGTTGGAATCTGTGTTACCCTTCTCTGCGGAGACTGATTCGGGGAATAGTGTTCTAATTAGGGGAATAGGTTTGAACACTCTGTCAGTTCCATTGCATAAACTGATTTTGGATTGTGGACTGGTGAAAGGTGAGGTTGTTGTGGGGGTACGTCCTTCATTGCCTATTGAGGGTGTTGACGTGATCCTTGGAAATAACTTGGCTGGGGAGCGGGTGTGGCCTATCGTGTTTCCATCTTTAGTGGTTTCCACTAAGCTTTTGTTGTGTCTGCTAACATTCTGCTAATTATGCTGTGGAGAACAAGGAGTCCGCATACACTGTACTTTGATTATAAAGGTTTATTCATATCAAAGAGTTACAGCTTCAATTTACAGATATCTTCAGACACCCGGAGAACAGCCGACCCAATCTGTAATATGCTATTCTTCACCGTCCTTTGTCCCAACCCATAGTATATATCCTATGTAATCTGATATGGGTGTTTCCCCTACAGACCAATCCCAGGAGGTCACCTAACAGACTTCCTCTGCTTCAGGGTGCCCCTCTAAAACTGCTCCCCAGACGCTTCCAATCAATGAATCAACATCCTCTAAGCTACCATTTGCAAATGTTAACAAAATCATAAATTGTTCAGATACCACACCTTCAATTGTAGGGATTCCTGATGAGAGGGCGCAGAATTTCCCAGAGGTGTTCTCTGCGTGTGCAGTGACGCGTTCTGTGATCCATGACGACCTGGTCACGGAACTGGCTAATGAGAATACCACAAAGAAGTATGTTACTGTTTTCCCTGTTATCCCGTTATCTGTATCCCGCTCCGATTTAATCGAGGCGCAACGGACTGACCCTACATTAGAAGAGTTGCGGGACCAAATTGTGCCTGTGGAACAGTTGGGAGATGTCGCACAGGGCTATTTTCTCCAAGAGGAGGTCCTGATGAGAAAGTGGATGTCTCATGGTAGTTGTTTTCTGGGGGAGGCGATTAGTCAGGTTGTGGTACCAGTTAAGCTTCGTGAGTTGGTGCTGACAACTTCTCACAATGACGTTGCTGGGCATATGGGTGTGAGAGAAAACCTACAATCGCATATTCTGACATTTCTTTTGGCCAAGATTAAAGAGGGATGTTTCTGATTTCATCAAAACTTGTCACACCTGTCAATTAACTGGTAAACCTAATCAAGCTATTAAGCCGGTACCACTGTTCCCTATTCCTGTACTCAGTAAACCTTTTGAGTATCTGATTATTGACTGTGTTGGTCCTCTGCCTCGTTCTAGAAAGGGTAGTCATTGTTTGTTGCCTGTGATGTGTCAGACCACTAGGTTTCCTGCTGCCTATCCTCTCCGGTCTATCACGACTAAGGCTGTGTTAAAAGCTTTGACTCAGTTTCTCTCATTGTTTGGAATCCCTAAAGTCATTCAAAGTGATCAAGGATCTAATTTCACCTCTAATCTCTTTGGTCAGGTTCTCCAACAACTCCATATTAAACACAACTTGTCTAGCCTATCATGCCCAAAGTCAAGGAGCACTGGAACGTTTCCATCAAACACTTAAGTCTTTGTTGAGAGCTTATTGTACTGAGATGGATAAGGATTGGGAGGAGGGGTTGCCTTGGTTACTGTTAGCTGCTAGGTAGGTTTCACAGGAGAGCACGGGTTTTAGCCCAAATGACCTAGTGTTTGGACATAGGGTGCGTGGGCTTTTATCTGTTCTCCAGGATGACTGGAAGTCTCCCGAGCCTCCTCAGTCCCTGTTATCATATGTGTGTGATTTTCGGCGACGCTTGTATGCCGCTGGTGAAATGGCTAAAGAGAAGCTATCATCTTCACAGGACAGGATGAAGAGCATATATGATCGCCGAGCTGAGCCTCGTCACTTTAGTCCAGGTGATCAGGTTCTGGCTCTGCTGCCAATTGTTGGTTCTCCTTTTAAAGCCAAGTTTCAAGGTCCATACACTGAGCAAAATGATCTAGTTGCCACTCCAGAACGGAGGAAAGCACACCAACTGTGCCATGTAAATTTGTTAAAACCCTATTATGCACCGTTCCTCTGAGACTGAACAGGGGGTCTACAGAGGACGGTAAGGCTGTTCTTTTGGCTGATACTGTTTATTCCCTGGGTTCTGGTCATGCTAGGTCTGTGCAGGAGCAGGAAGATGTTTCTGGACCTGACGATTGCATACTGCAGGGTAGATTGAAAAATTCAGAGACACTGGAGATTTTAGATAGCCTTCTTAGTCATCTACCTGTTGATGGGCGGAAAGAGATGGTTGGTTTGATTCAGAGATTTCCAGTGTTGTTTTCTGATACACCTACACGTACAAACTTAATAGGACATGATATTGACATTGGAGATCCTTGTCAATATCATGACATTGGAGATGCTGACCCCATTCGTCAACGGTTCTATAGAGTTTCTTCAGAGAAACTGCGTTGTCTGGATGCTGAGGTCAGGTACATGCTGGAGAGTAAAATAGCAGAGCCTTCTTTCTCCAGTTGGGCTTCTCCCTGTATCTTGGTCAGTAAATCGGATGGAACAAACAGATTTTGTACGGACTACCGTAAGGTAAACGATGTCACTAAGCCGGATTCATTTCCTCTTCCTCGGATGGAGGACTGCGTTGATCAAGTCGGCGCAGCTAAGTTTGTGAGCAAATTTGACCTGTTAAAGGGCTATTGGCAGGTGCCACTGACGAGTAGGGCATGTGAAATCTCTGCCTTTATTACACCTTTTGGTCTGTACTCGTATTCGGTTATGAGTTTCGGACTGCGTAATGCACCTGCCACTTTTCAGCGATTTATGAACAGGGTTGTCTCTGGTCTGGCCGGGTGCGCTGTTTATCTGGACGACGTAGTGATATATGCAGATACTTGGGAGGAACATCTGTCCCGTATTCAAGCCGTGTTCGGACGTCTGGCTGCGGGTCGCCTCACGATACATTTGGCTAAATGTGTTTGCTCAGGCGACTGTTACATACCTTGGAAAGGTGGTTGGGCAGGGTGAGGTGCGTCCTGTTCGAGCTAAAGTGGTAGCTATTGATGCTTTTCCACCACCAACTACTAAAAAGGAACTGATGCGTTTCTTGGGAATGATTGGGTATTATCGTGGTTTTTGTAGGAACTCCTCTACTGTGGTCTCTCCCTTGACAGATTTGCTGAAAGCTAAGGCTGTGTACGTATGGTCTTCTCGTTGTCAACAGGCTTTCGAAGATGCAAAGAGGTTGCTTATTTCAACTCCGGTACTGGCTGCTCCTCGTGTGGATTTGTCATTTACCTTGCAGGTGGATGCTAGTCATGCGGGGGCAGGTGCAGTTTTGCTGCAAGCAGATGTGGCTGGGGTTGAGAGGCCTGTTAGTTTCTTTTCCAAAAAGTTTAACCGTTATCAGTTGAACTATTCGGTCATTGAAAAAGAAGCATTAGCACTCATATGGGCGCTACAACACTTTGAAGTGTATGCCGGGTCTGGAGTAGTACCTATTGTGGTCTACACCGACCATAACCCTCTCACCTTTTTGAGGTCCATGAGGTGTCCTAATCAGAGGATAATGAGATGGTGTTTATTTTTACAATCCTTCCATCTAGATGTGCGGCACATCCGGGGACGGATAACGTGATCGCTGATGCGTTCTCCTGTTCCTGAATATTGATGTGACTGACCGTTGTTTGGTTTTATCATGTTCTATCTTTCCTGTTTGTCCCCTCCTAGTCTTGTGTTCTTCTTTCCTCTTAAAGGTTGCTTCCTGTGTGTAAAGATTGCTGAGGTCTGGAGAGGAGGATGATGGTTGGGGCAAGTGGAGGTGTGAACATGTACAATTTGTCGGTTTGGGACGCAGGGACTGAGTGCGTTGGTCCGGGGTCCTTGTTGGTCCCCGGTTTTATGGGGGGTACGGTGACGCCCTCCCACTCTGTCTGCCGTATTCTCTCTTTGCTCTTGTTTCCTTATTAGGATGCCGGTGGGCGGAGTTGGGAGGGTCGGTCAGCTACATGGGAAACACCTGGGCCGGGTGTGTCCCAGCATAAATGGACCTCTTCCACATTCATTGAGGAGACTCTCTCCAGGCAGACACTTTGACTTTGGTTGTGGCCCTTTTTGGTTGTTGCTTTGGCACCTCTCAACACCTTTCCATATGACATGTATGCATGCAAACACTCACTTACACTACTGATTACACACACCATGGTTATTTGATTTAGTTTACTTTAGTTAATAAATATATACTTTGAGTATTCCTTGTCTCCACGTGTCTCCCTTTTTGTTATACGAACTTGAGCCGGTTCGTGACAGTAGTATGGGGCTGTGTGTGTAGTTGTATTAGTAGTATAGGGCTGTGTGTAGTTGTATTAGTAGTATAGGGCTGTGTGTGTGGTTGTATTAGTAGTATTGGGCTGTGTGTGTGTAGTTGTATTAGTAGTATAGGGCTGTGTGTGTAGTTGTATTAGTAGTATAGGGCTGTGTGTGTGTAGTTGTATTAGTAGTATAGGGCTGTGTGTGTAGTTGTATTAGTAGTATGGGGCTGTGTGTGTAGTTGTATTAGTAGTATAGGGCTGTGTGTGTAGTTGTATTAGTAGTATAGGGCTGTGTGTGTAGTTGTATTAGTAGTATAGGGCTGTGTGTGTAGTTGTATTAGTAGTATAGGGCTGTGTGTGTAGTTGTGTTAGTAGTATGGGGCTGTGTGTGTAGTTGTATTAGTAGTATGGGGCTGTGTGTGTAGTTGTATTAGTAGTATGGGGCTTTGTGTGTAGTTGTATTAGTAGTATAGGGCTGTGTGTAGTTGTATTAGTAGTATGGGGCTGTGTGTGTAGTTGTATTAGTAGTATGGGGCTGTGTGTGTAGTTGTATTAGTAGTATGGGGCTGTGTGTGTAGTTGTATTAGTAGTATGGGGCTGTGTGTGTAGTTGTATTAGTAGTATAGGGCTGTGTGTGTAGTTGTATTAGTAGTATAGGGCTGTGTGTGTAGTTGTATTAGTAGTATAGGGCTGTGTGTGTAGTTGTATTAGTAGTATAGGGCTGTGTGTGTAGTTGTATTAGTAGTATAGGGCTGTGTGTGTAGTTGTATTAGTAGTATAGGGCTGTGTGTGTAGTTGTGTTAGTAGTATGGGGCTGTGTGTGTAGTTGTATTAGTAGTATAGGGATGTGTGTGTAGTTGTATTAGTAGTATGGGGCTGTGTGTGTAGTTGTATTAGTGGTATAGGGCTGTGTGTAGTTGTATTAGTAGTACATGGCTGTGTGTGTAGTTGTATTAGTAGTATAGGGCTGTGTGTGAGGTTGTATTAGTAGCATGGGGCTGTGTGTGTAGTTGTATTAGTAGTATAGGGCTGTGCTTTTAATTAATTTAGTAGTATTGGGCTGTGTGTGTAGTTGTATTAGTAGTATAGGGCTGTTTGTGTAGTTGTATTAGTGGTATATGGGTGTGTGTAGTTGTATTAGTAGTATAGAGCTGCATGTGTAGTAGTATATGGGTGTGTGTGTTGTTGTATAAGTAGTGTATGGGTGTGTGTAGTTGTATTAGTAGTATATGGCTGTGTGTGTAGTTGTATTAGTAGTAAAGTGTTGTACGGATGTGTGTGTAGTTATATTAGTAGTATATGGGTGTGTGTAGTTGTATTTGTAGTATATGGCTGTGTGTGTAGTTGTATTAGTAGTAAAGGGATGTGTGTGTAGTTGAATTAGTAGTATAGGGCTGTGTTTGTAGTTGTATTAGTAGTACGGGGCTTTGTGTGTAGTTGTATTAGTGGTATGTGGCTTTGTGTGTAGTTGTATTAGTGGTATGTGGCTTTGTGTGTAGTTGTATTAGTAGTATGGGGTTTTGTGTGTAGTTTTGTTAGTATTATAGGGCTGTGTGTGTAGTTGTATTAGTAGTATGGAGATGTACGTGTAGTTGCGTTAGAAGTTTAGGGCTGTGTGTGTGGTTGTGTTAGTAGCATAGGGCTGTTTGTAGTTATTTTAGTAGTATGGGGCTGTGTGTGTAGATGTATTAGTAGTATAGGGCTGTGTGTGTAGTTGAATTAGTAGTGTATCGGTATGTGTGTAGTTGAAATAGTAGTGTATCGGTATGTTTGTAATTGTATTAGTAGTATAAGGCAGTGTCTGTAGTTGTATTAGTAGTATAGGATGTGTGTGTAGTTGTAGTAGTAGTATAGGGCTGTGTGTAGTTGTATTAGCAATATGGGGCTGTGTGTGTAGTTGTATTTGTAGTATGGGGCTTTTTGTGTAGTTGTATTGGTAGTATATGGCTGTGTGTGTAGTTGTATTAGTAGTATTTGGATGTGTCTGTAGTTGTATTAGTAGTATAGGGCTGAGTGTGTAGTTGTATTAGTAGTATAGGGCTGAGTGTGTAGTTGTGTTAGGAGTATAGGGCTGTGTTTGTAGTTGTGTTAGTAGTATACGGATTTGTTAGTAGTTTTGTTAGTAATATGGGGCTTCGGTGTAGTTGTATTGGTAGTATAAGGCAGTGTGTGTAGTTGTGTTAGTAGTATAGGGTTGTGTGTGTAGTTGTATTAGTAGTATAGGGATGTGTGTGTAGTTGTATTAGTAGTATAGAGCTGAGTGTGTAGTTGTATCAGTAGTGTTTGGCTTTGTGTGTAGTTGTATTAGTACTATAGGGCTGTGCGTGTAGTTGTATTAGTAGTCAAGGGCTGTGTGTGTAGTTGAATTAGTATTATAGGGCTGTGTGTGTAGTTGTATTAGTAGTATGGAGATGTACGTGTAGTTGTGTTAGTCGTTTAGGGCTGTGTGTGTAGTTGAATTAGTAGTGTAGGGCTGTGTGTGTAGTTGAATTAGTAGTGTATCTGTATGTGTGTAGTTGTATTAGTAGTATATGGCTGTGTGTGTAGTTGTATTAGTAGTATATGGCTGTGTGTGCAGTTGTATTAGTAGTATTTGGATGTGTCTGTAGTTGTGTTAGTAGTATAGAGTTGTGTGTGTAGTTGTATTAGTAGTATAGGGATGTGTGTGTAGTTGTATTAGTAGTATAGAGCTGAGTTTGCAGTTGTATTAGTAGTGTTTGGCTTTGTGTGTAGTTGTTAGGGCTGTGCGTGTAGTTGTATTAGTAGTAAAGGGCTGTGTGTAGTAGTTGTATTGGTAGTATAGGGCTGTGTGTGTAGTTGTATTAGTAGTATATGGCTGTGTGTGTAGTTGAATTAGTAGTGTAGGGGCTGTGTGTGTAGTTGAATTAGTAGATATGGCTGTGTGTGTAGTTGTATTAGTAGTATATGGCTGTGTGTGTAGTTGAATTAGTAGTGTAGGGCTGTGTGTGTAGTTGTATTAGTAGTATATGGCTGTGTGTGTAGTTGAATTAGTAGTATATGGCTGTGTGTGTAGTTGTATTAGTAGTATATGGCTGTGTGTGTAGTTGTATTTGTAGTATATGTGTGTGTGTGTGTATTTGTATTTGTAGTATGGGGCTGTGTGTAGTTGTATTAGTAGAATCGGGCTGTGTGTGTAGTTGTATTAGTAGTATGGGGCTGTGTGTGTAGTTGTATTAGTAGTATAGGACTGTGTGTGTAGTTGTATTAGTAGTATGGGCCTGTGTGTAGTTGTGTTAGTAGTGTAGTTGTGTCACCTGAATAAAGATGTCGTGCTTGTCCTCCGTAGCTCTATCTAGGTTATGATGAGTAAACAATCCCAATTGTTTCAGGATGTTTGATGTGTTAGTTTTGTCGTCGTCAGGTCGTTGCCAAGGCTGGAACATCGGGTCCTGTGCTCCAAGGGAATGGAGGCGTCAGAACCAAAACAATGAGGTCCTTGATCCCATTGCGGTCAGATTCCACTGTTCAGGCTCTGCATTGAAATGATCTAACGTCTGGTGTAATGTGACTGGTTTTTAGCTTGCTTGCATTGATGATTACATTTTTCTTGCAGTTTGACATTTGATTGCATTCAGTGCTTATGAGCTGCCAATGCACTCACAGAAGATCTGGGACGTTATTCACAACCCAGTGGCTTTACCCAAAACTGTTCTGTTACATTCCTTCAGTAGTCTATTAAGCATAAGGTGTGATTTCCTACAAACTTCATGCATATGTTCGATAAATCCGATTTATGCACCACACAGAACGCACTGCAACTGCCATGCAGCTTCCATAGGAAATGAATGTACTTCTGGTGTACCAAAACGGGAAGACGTTGTCGGTGTGATCCAGTCATTATGCACCAAATTGTATGCATAAACGGCTTGATAGAAATATTGGCAGAAGGTGAATGTTGAACTTTTGTTGAACACATATCATATTTGTCTAACACATGCTGTGTACCATTTTGCACAATGAAGCTGTAGGTGTGATCAAGGTGTTGAATAAACGTGATGTCATGTTGCTTTTTCAGGAGGGGAGTAGGCTACATGCAGCTATTGACATGTTTTACACAAAATACATTATCGACATGTTCAGTACAAACTTTGTTATCAGTATTGCAAACATAATAACAATTTCATGTTCTTCTTAGCTGCTGAGTTACATGCAGCTATTTACTCTCGCCAAGATATCAGCATATATGACAAAACTATGGCACCGGGCGATGCAAAACGAACTAGCTCCTTGTCAGACTATTTTTACCCGTCTTGAAACATACTCGGCTGCCTAGAACGTTAGGCTACCCAGAGGTGGAACACAAACAGGCTGTCTAGTTAGCGACTGAATGGTATTTATTCATCATCATTGCAAACATTGGCTAAGCTGCACAGGAGGCAGACAGGCAGTCAAGTAGTGTTCTTTTTTCAGGAACTATGATATTGAAGCAACTATAAAGATTACCCTGCATCATCACACAAAACGTGTCCAAAGTGTAAGGACTGCGTCCTGCTTGTGCAACTGCAGTATCTTTTACAACAGACAGATAGGTTGTAGCCTTCAGAATATAAATGTTGTTTTTTCCCCCTGTAGAATTAAGGTCACTAATTAGTAAGGAACTCCCCTCCTTGGTTGTCAAGGTCTTAATTTAAAGGAAAGACCAAAAACCTGCAGACTCTAGGCCCTCCATGGAATGAGTTTGAAACTCCTGTGTTAAGGTTAGGATTTAGGTTAAAGCAGGGTTTCACAAACTTGGTGCACGTTTTGGTTTTTGCCCCAACACTAGACAGCTGATTCAAATAAGCTTTGATCATTTGAATCGGCTGTGTAGTGTTCAGGCAAAAACCAAAATGTGCACTCTTGGGTTTCCGAGGACCGAGTTTGGGAAACGCTGCATTATTAAGGTTAGGGTAAGAGGAAGGGTTAGCTAAATGGGTTAGAGTTAGGGGAAGGGTTAGCTAAAAGAGTTAAGGTTAGAGTTAGGGGGAAAGGTTAGCTAAAAAGGATTAAGGTTAGAGTTAGGGGGAAGGGTTAGCTAAAAGGGTTAGGGTTAGAGTTAGGGGAAGGGTTAGCTAAAAGGGGTTAAGGTTAGAGTTAGGGGAAGGGTTAGCTAAAAGGGTTAAGGTTAGAGTTGAGGGGAAGGGTTAGCTAAAAGGGTTAAGGTTAGAGTTAGGGGAAGGGTTAGCTAAAAGGGTTAAGGTTAGAGTTAGGGGAAGGGTTAGCTAAAAGGGTTAAGGTTAGAGTTAGGGGAAGGGTTAGCTAAAAGGGTTAGGGTTAGAGTTAGGGGAAGGGTTAGCTAAAAGGGTTAAGGTTAGAGTTAGGGGAAGGGTTAGCTAAAAGGGTTAGGGTTAGAGTTAGGGGAAGGGTTAGCTAAAAGGGTTAAGGTTAGAGTTAGGGGAAGGGTTAGCTAAAAGGGTTAGATTTAGGGGAAGGGTTAGCTAAAGGGTTAAGGTTAGAGTTAGGGGAAGGGTTAGCTAAAAGGGTTAAGGTTAGAGTTAGGGGAAGGGTTAGCTAAAAGGGTTAGGGTTAGAGTTAGGGGAAGGGTTAGCTAAAAGGGTTAGGATTAGAGTTAGGGGAAGGGTTGGCTAAAAGGGTTAAGGTTAGAGTTATGGGAAGGCTGCAACTACACATGAAAACATGAAATGATCCTGGGAATCAATAGAACATCACTCAGAGATGCACAAAAACGATATAACATTCAAAATGGGTGAATCTTTCCTTTACAAACCATCAAATCTGTGCGCTACCTTGGAACAAATAAAATACTACAACATGGTAAATTCATAAGCAGGAGTAAGAATTATATAGAAAATGATGTTTTTCAATAGGAGAAGTTTATCTTGGGAAGTGATAGATGCTCTCTCCTGTGTGAGCACTAGTTCTCAAAAAGAGAGATAATTCCTCATGGTTATATTGGGCTACATTTTTAGACTTCAAAGACAACGTTCGTAGTTTATTAACCTTAAAATATCTGGTTTCTAGTAGGCTACAGCGTTATTGAAGGGCTGTTTCTCTGAACCTCAGGCAGTAGGCTGAAACAAGCTTGTTTCTCTGAACCTCAGGCAGTAGGCTGAAACAAGCTTGTTTCTCTGAACCTCAGGCAGTAGGCTGAAACAAGCTTGTTTCTCAGAACCTCAGGCAGTAGGCTGAAACAAGCTTGTTTCTCAGAACCTCAGGCAGTAGGCTGAAACAAGCTTGTTTCTCTGAACCTCAGGCAGTAGGCTGAAACAAGCTTGTTTCTCTGAACCTCAGGCAGTAGGCTGAAACAAGCTTGTTTCTCTGAACCTCAGGCAGTAGGCTGAAACAAGCTTGTTTCTCTGAACCTCAGGCAGTAGGCTGAAACAAGCTTGTTTCTCTGAACCTCAGGCAATAGGCTGAAACAAGCTTGTTTCTCAGATTCTGACCAGCAGCAGCAACCTATCCTCCTTATTTATGTTTGAAAACTAATTTGAAGGCCAGAATTGTTGTTGGGGGAAAGCACTAATCATGTTGATGCAGCTGGATAATCTTTTAGAACCAACTTCTGTGACATCACAGCAGTAAGTCTTCATTGAAAGGGATATGACATCACACTAGTAAGTCTTCATTGACAGGGATGTGACATCACACTAGTAGGTCTTTATTGACAGGGATGTGACATCACACTAGTAGGTCTTCATTGACAGGGATATGACATCACACTAGTAAGTCTTCATTGATAGGGATGTGACATCACACTAGTACGTCTTCATTGACAGGGATGTGACATCACACTAGTACGTCTTCATTGACAGGGATGTGACCTCACACTAGTAAGTCTTCATTGATAGGGATGTGACATCACACTAGTAAGTCTTCATTGACAGGGATGTGACATCACACTAGTACGTCTTCATTGACAGGGATGTGACATCACAACAGACATGCACAGGACGTGCACAACAGACATGCACGTTCCCTCATGATGAAAGTGGTGTGACTGAAAAAGTTTGGGAAACACTGATCTAGCTGATGATTAAAACAACTACAGATGAGTAACCCCATGCTTCAGCCTGTCTATTCATAGCCACAGATGGGCTACAGGTGATCATGCTGAACAACAGATGAGCTATGGGTTACAGGTGATCATGCTGAATAAAAGATGGGCTATGGGTTACAGGTTATCATGCTGAATAACAGATGGGCTATGGGTTACAGGTGATCATGCTGAATAACAGATGGGCTATGGGTTACAGCTGATCATGCTGAATAACAGATGGGCTATGGGTTACAGGTGATCATGCTGAATAACAGATGGGCTATGGGTTACAGGTGCTGAATAACACCAGCCTGATCATATGGATCAATAAGTTGTTAGACCCATTTCTGAAGGGGAAAATTATATTATGCATTCTGAAAGTATTCAGACTTTTTTCCCAAAAAAATTAGGTTACAGCCTTATTCTAAAATTGATGAAATAGTTTTCTTGGCTGTGTGCTTCGGGTCGTTGTCCTGTTGGAAGGTGAACCTTCGCCCCGGTCTGAGGTCCTGAGCGCTCTGGAGCAGGTTTTCATCAAGGATATTTCTGTACTTTGCTCCGTTCATCTTTCCCTCGATCCTGACTAGTCTCCCAGTCCCTGCCGCTGAAAAACATCCCCACAGCATGATGCTGCCACCACCATGCTTCAACGTAGGGATGGTGCCAATTTTCCCCCAGACATGACGCTTTGCATTCAGGCCAAAGAGTTTAATCTTGGTTTCATCAGACCTGTTTATCATGGTCTGAGAGTCCTTTAGGTGGCTTTTGGCAAACTCCAAGCGGGCTGTCATGTGCCTTTTACAGAGGAGTGGCTTCCGTCTGGCCACTCTACCATAAAGGCCTAGTTGGTGGAGTGCTGCAGAGATGGTTGTCCTTCTGGAAGGTTCTCCCATCTCCCAGAGGAACTCTAGAGCTCTGTCAGAGTGACCATCGGGTTCTTGGTCACCTCCTGACCAAGGCCCTTCTCCCCGATTGCTCAGTTTGGCCGGGCGGCCAGCTCTAGGAAGAGTCTTGGTGGTTCCAAACTTTTTCCATTTAAGAATGATGGAGGCCACTGTGTTCTTAGGGACCTTCGATGCTGCATAAATGTTTTGGTACCCTTCCCCAGATCTGTGCCTCGATTTTTTTTTGGGGGGGGGGAGCATGCCAAGCGTAGTGAAGGGTCCACAAATAGACGGGTTATGAAAACTTAAATTCAGTTAAAGCAGGGGTTATGGCCAGTGGCGGCTCCTGAAAAAATTCTCAGGGGGGGCAATTTTTCTGATGATTTAGGTGACCTACACACATTTTAAAAAAGATATGTCCAGCAACAACATGAAGACAGGTCTATACCAGAAGCATTTATTGACTGATCTCAAAAGTGTTGGCTTACAAAAGCAAAATAAGTTATCACAGTAAAAATAATCAAGGGTGTTCTTTCACATTCCTCAACACTGCATAAACAATATGCATTTCCATAAAACACCTCATCTAATTGTGCCACAAAGTTGACAAGTCCAAGAAAAATACCAGCGTTGGTGGAGCCCTCAGTTTCATCTTTGCCTCGGCAAAGCTAACTCAAACACTCCGCAAACTTCACACACTGGATTAGCCAGCTGAGGATGTGGCGGTTCTTGCTAACCTCATCGTTGTGGCGGCGGACAGCTAGCCTGTATCCCTCATCCAGTTGAGTGGCAATGTTCACTCTCCCCAAAGCAGACAATCTCAAACAGCTATCCATGTGGGTCTTTGACAGCTCATGTTTCTTAATCTTTTCTGAAAGATGGTGCATGTCCGTTACACCAGTCGCTGTCCAAGCGGGTGCTGTCTGCCGTGCCGCCTTCAGGGTGAAAGAGTAAGCAGGGGTAGCAGAAGACTGCATTAGCTACATCGCAGCCTGCTAGCCATTTTTTCGTTCGTACCAATTTTTGGAAAATCCTCGGGTGTAGGACTTTCCCCCTTTAGTAGAAACCTGTTGAATTATTAAATTTGGTCTGGGAGGTCCTAATTGTTTCGTTGCCAATTTATCTTGATTTGTTCGCGACAAAAATAAACTTATTTCAAAGAGACAATCGAGTTGCACTGAACGCTAGCCATCTTGACAGTAGTACGTGAATTGATTGACGCTGCTACCCGCTCTTTTCTTATATACGTTCATGGTTATGTTACGTATGACGACAGCGTAAGTGCAAGCCCTCCCCGGAACCCTAGAGATTGTATTGAAAGCTCTGATATTTGAAAAAAAAAAGATTTTTACATGAGAGTCTATGAGAGACTTCTGGGGCGATTTTCAACCTGACTGATATCGCCCCAAAAGGGGCGGGGCCATTTGAAGCACGACTTTAGCCTGATTGGACATTTAGTGGCAGATCAGACGTCTAGATTAGAACACTGATAACTACTGTTGCCGTGATATAATTGATTAGAAAAAAAATCCCTTCCTTTTCCCGTTTGGCAGTGCATCACCCATATCGCCCTAATGAACACACCGCCCCTGTTTATGGCACTTACATTTAGTTAAATTTAAATGTAGTTAAAGCAGGGGTTTGGTGGTGGCTTTCTGAACTATTAGAGTTAGACCAACAGTTTAAAGTAATACAGATATTGTTGGTATTTCAGTTGAGTTTCGGATATATTGACCAAATTATCAGGAACGTTCTGGACATATTTCCCATTCAAAATGCCCCAGAAACAGCTATTTCACAGCCATTTCTTTTAAAAGAACCCCCCAATATGCAACACAAAGTTATGCCCTTGCTTGTAAGAAGTCAAAACAGAAAGCAGTAACTTAATTTGCCACCTGCTACAGAATCACACAGTGTTCAGAGACTGCAATAATAATCAGGGTCCTCTGTCCTTCACTATCAACAGATATGAGTTTAATCCATAACATTCAGCTTCAAGTCTAGTGACCATCAACCCAAGTGTCACAAACAGAACAGTGGAAATTAACCAGATTGTCACAAACAGAACAGTGGAAATCATGTGTTTTACAGAAAGGAAAATATATAAATATGCTAAACATTGTGTGAATCTTTAAACTGATTATGAACTTTATTCATCTTAAATATTCACATTACACAGTCAATTCAGGAAGTGAACTTAAATTCCAATTCAATTTAAAGAACGATACAGAGAGATAGAGAGAGATAGAGAAAAAGAGAGGGAGGGGTCTGACTGGACGGATCCTTAAATAGGAGAGTTGGGAGAGGTAGAACTCAACTCACAGGCAGGACAGAGAGAGAGAGAGAGAGAGACCCAGTGAAGACCTTTGAAGATCTCTGAAGAAGTGAAGCTACAACTGAAGATTTCAGAAGGTGAGATTTCAACATCTGTTCATCTAATACTGTACCTGAGTGCATCCCAAATGGCACCCTGTTCCCTTTGTAGTGCACTACTTTTGACAAGGGCCCATAGTGAATATGTGTCCCTGGTCATATGTAGCTCTGGTCAAAAGTAGTGCACAACTTAGGGAAAAGGGTGCTATTTGGAAACTCGGTCCTGTGGACCCCAATGGGTGCACGTGTTGGACCGAGTTTGGGAAACGCTGTGCTAAGGAATTCAAGTCTGCTGCCAAACTCAGGTCTCATGTCTTCAACCAAGTACAGTAGATTATCTTAGCACACAGGAATATGTACGCTCCGCTTGGGGTCCCCAGGACCGAGTTTAGAAAACGCTACCTTAGCAGTTGCATACGTTATATACATAGCATAGGGTTTCCCTGACCTCCCAAGTACCCCCAGCCGCTCCACTGATTTGATATATTCCAGTACAAGCACAGCTGATTCAGCTAATCACCAAGCCGTTCATTAGTTGAATCTGCTCTGATGTGAAAGTACTGGAACACATCTGATAAGTGGAATGGCTGGAGGTCCACTTGGAATAAAGGGTTCCAAAAGGGTTCTTCAGGTGTCCCCATATGAGAACCCTTTAGGTTCCAGGTAGAACCCTTTAGGTTCCAGGTAGAACCCTTTAGGTTCCAGGTAGAACCCTTTAGGTTCCAGGTAGAACCCTTTAGGTTCCAGGTAGAACCCTTTTGGTTCCAGGTAGAACCCTTTAGGTTCCAGGTAGAACCCTTTTGGTTCCAGGTAGAACCCTTTTGGTTCCAGGTAGAACCCTTTCGGGTGCCATGTAGAACCCTCTGTAAACCGTCTGTGAAAGGGTTCTACATCGAACCCCAAAAGGTTTCTTCCTGGAATGAAAAAGTTTATACCTGGAGCCAAAAAGGGTTCTTCAAGTGGTTCTCCAACAGGGACAGTCGAAGAACACCCTTTAGGTTCTAGATATCACCTTTTTTCTAACAGTGTACTCAACTACAGGTTAGGGGAACACTGCACTCCCCTAATCTCTGAAGTACTCTCTGAATTGGTCTTGACGGCTTCTCTCTTTTACTGTCTTGTTGTCTGTGTGTCTGTCTCTCTCTCTCTATCTCTCTCTCTCTCTCTCTCTCTCTCTCTCTCTCTCTCTCTCTCTCTCTCTCTCTCTCTCTCTCTCTCTCTCTCTCCCCTCCCGTCTCTCTCTCTCTGTCTGTCTCTCTCTCTCTCTCTCTCTCTCTGTCTCTGTCTGCTTCTCTCTCTCTCTCTCTCTCTCTCTCTCTGTTCTCTCTCTCTCTCTCTCTCTCTCTCTCTCTGTCTCTCTCTCTCTCTCTGTCTCACCCCCCCTCTCTCTCTCTCTCTCTCTCTCTCTCTCTCTCTCTCTCTCTCTCTCTCTCTCTCTCTCGCTCTCTCTCTGTCTCTCTCTCTCTCTGTCTCTGTCTCACTCCCCCCCTCTCTCTCCGTTCTCTCTCTCTCTGTCTCTCTGTCTCTCTCTCTCGCTCTCTCTCTCTCTCTCTCTCTCCCTGTCTCCCTGTCTCTCTCTCTCTCTCTTTCTCTCTCTCTCTCTCTCTCTCTCTCTCTCTCTCTCTCTCTCTCTGTCTCTCTCTCTCTCTGTCTCTCTCTCTCTCTCTCTCTCTCTCTCTCTCTGTCTCTCTGTCTCTCTCTCTCAGGAGACTATCACCATGGCGATGCTGACCACTCTTCTGCTTCTCAGCGCTCTCGTTGCTCTGGGAGATGCAAGGGGTAGCAGAGGTATTCTGATCAAAGGTTTTAGTGACCTTAACACAACACCTAGGTTTTGGGGTGAGAGTCACTGGACCCAGGTTCCTGGTTGGGGCTCCCCCTGTATTCACTAAAATATAATTCTATACAGGTCTGTTGTGGTTTCATAGTTCTGAAACTGATCTAGGGCTCTATTCAATCCGCATCGTTCAGCTTTACAGAGTGATTGAAATTTAAAAGCAATGTTCCCTCTTTAGCAGAGACTGCATTCACGGTTAACGCTGCAATCTGAAATTACTTTTAATTTTCTATCGCGTATTCTGTAACTCTTCAGCTTTACATATTGAATCGAGACCCAAGTCTTTAAAAGCATGTCTCAATCTTCCCTCTGTCCTTGTCTCTCTTTTGTTGTAGGGGATCGGCATGATCGGCATGATCGGTCTGACTCGAAGGAACACAGTTCTCCTCCGAAAGTATCGGCATGATCGGTCTGACTCGGAGGAACACAGTTTTCCTCCGAAGTATCGGCATGATCGGTCTGACTCGGAGGAACACAGTTCTCCTCCAGAGTATCGGCATGATCGGTCTGACTCAGAGAGGGAACACAGTTCTCCTTAAGTATCGGCATGATCGGTCTGACTCGGAGGAACACAGTTCTCCTCCGGAAGTATCGGGCATGATCGGTCTGACTCGGAGGAACACAGTTCTCCTCCGAAGTATCGGCATGATCGGTCTGACTCGGAGGAACACAGTTCTCCTCCGAAGTATCGGCATGATCGGTCTGACTCGGAGGAACACAGTTCTCCTTGGGCATCGCATGATCGGTCTGACTCGGAGGAACACAGTTCTCCTCCGAAGTATCGGCATGATCGGTCTGACTCGGAGGAACACAGTTCTCCTCCGAAGTATCGGCATGATCGGTCTGACTCGGAGGAATACATTTCTCCTCCGAAAGGTGAGAAACATTTTATCGAGAACCTGATATGCAAACTGCCAACCGGTAAAATGTCAGTTTATGTGATAAAACAAGCAAGCAATGTGTAGAGAATCATTGTAACATCTTAACCACTGTGAAATATATTTTCCATAACCAACAACATTGTGTTTTCAGCTGTTTGAAGCCGTCATACAAAACCCGAAAGTTAAAGACGAAAAAATTGAAATTTAAGAATAAAGCATAGAAATAGCGCACATAGAACAGATATAGCTGCTTCTTAGACTTGACTTCAATGAGAATGATAGATCCATAACTCACATTTCTATGTGAATTTAGTCAGGTCGCCCAAAAAGTTACATATTGCAGATATAACGGACTCAAAGTGAATCGGTCATTTTTCAACAACACGTGGTTAGCCATGGGGTTTTGTTCAGTAACATCACAGCTGGAACGCACTTTTGACCAATTGTCTGGTGGGAACTAACCATTTCATAATGTTATTTAATGTGATCTCTCCCCCCTACAGAGCGTCATCGCAGAGTCTGCCCACATGGCTGGTCCAGATATGAGACACACTGCTATCACTACGTCCCCCTCGTGACCACATGGCCAGAGGCAGAGGTACCTGGACGTTTGCTGTCGATAATTGAGATCAGCTGTGTGGGTGATTTTAAGTATTGATGGTTTAAGGAGAGATCATCTGCTTATTTAAGGATTTTGGACACTGGCCACCGGCCGGGCTGGTAGACCTCAATTTCTACTAGCCAGGGTCCAAAATGTGCTATGTGATAATGGAAAAGACAATAATTGACCTGCATCTTGGGCTAGTTGGAAACATTTTCTACAAGCCTGGTCTGAAAAGCACTAGCCTTGGGCTAGCTGGGATGCTATCTCCATCCCTGTCTGGTGGCCATACATTGTTGCAGTTGACTCTGTAGGTTTAGTCTGTGTTCAACAGGGTTGAGAAACTATAACATGATGTGCTAGTCCTTCTGTTAACCTTTACATTCTACCTCTGTTTAATTCTCTCTCTCTCCTCTCTTTCCTCTCTCTCTCTCTCTCTCTCTCTCTCTCTCTCTCTCTCTCTCTCCTCTCTCTCTCTCTCTCCTCCTCTCTCTGTCTGTCTCTCTCTCTCTCTGTGTCTCTCTCTCCTCTCTCCCCTCTCTCTCTCTCTCTCCTCTATCTCTCTACCTCTCTCTCTCCAGAGGAAATGTTTGCTCTTGGGAGGTAATTTGGCATCAGTGCACAGCCTTCCCCAGTATCGTTTCCTTCAGTCTCTCATCCAAGAGAGTAGAGTTCAGCGCACCTGGATTGGAGCCTACGATGCAATGAAGGTCAGAAGCTCTCTGTTCATCACTCATGAAACATATAAGATGCATTGATTCTTGATGAATCTGAGATTGGTTACATTTCTCCAGGCCCATCCCTCAGCTTTTACCCAAACAGTGGTGGGTTGCCAATTAGTTATTTTCCAATTCCCAGATTGCCCCTTTAAAGACAGTAATTACAATGTAAATATATAGTGTTTACTGTGTGCTGGGGATGCATCCTCCTATGTGCTCTGTAGGAGGGTCTTTGGCTGTGGAGTGACGGGTCCAGGTTTAACTACCAGAACTGGGCCCCGGGGAAACCCTCTAACTACAACCATGGTTTTGTGAAGGACATCACGAATGGCCGGGGGCATTGCATGGAGATGAACTGTGGAGGTACAATGCTGTCACCAGAGTACTCTCCCTCACATTATACATCAAACAATTGGATAGTTGTAAAATACATCTTAAAGGGAATTTGTTCCTTTATTAGCTACATATTTATAAAACCAACATAGATACAATACCTACCTTTCTGTGTTTCTCTCTTTCCCAGCTTCCCGCGCCAGAATGATGCCCCTGCTGGTTTAAACTTCCCTTCCTGTGTTCCAGAAAGCTGTGATGTCCACATTTTAGGAGAGAATACATTGGAGAGGCTCTCAGCATATGAAATTGTTTTAAATAAAGGCACAGTCTGCAATATTACCTTTTGTTCAGTGGTCGTTTATATAAAACACCAGCTGGAGATAATTATGAAACTCTGTGGTGTGAAGGTCCAAATAACATACTTGGTGAATGAAATGTTCAACAGTTGCTTCTCACTTTGTAATACTTTTAATTGTCGTAGAAATGTTCTATATTTTCATAGTCAAACCAGATATGACCAATTCTACAATAACACATTTGATGTAAATCACCATCATCACCATCATCACCATCATCATCTTCATCATCACCATCACCACCATCATCATCATCACCATCATCAACACCATCATCATCATCATCATCATCATCACCATCACCATCATCGTCATCATTACCATCATCATCATCACCATCAGGGTTAATGGTTACTGAACTGTTGTCCACTCCAGCCAAACTAGAACAAGGAGGATCTGATTTGGGGAGCATATTCTGCCACCTTGTGGTCATTCATCAGTTCTAAAAACACACACACTATTTTTTCTTCTACTGGTATTCAATGACTGTCACGATCGTTATATGAAACGGACCAAGGCGCAGGGTGATAAACGTACATCTTTTAATGAGTACTTTAACATATACAACAAAACAACAAAAGCGATACGTGAAGTCTAAAGGTTCACCAACACAAACCTATACAGAACAAGATCCCACAATTAACTGTGCCAAACAGGCTGCCTAAGTATGGTTCCCAATCAGAGACAACGAGAAACAGCTGCCTCTGATTGGGAACCACCTGGCCAACATAGATCCACACGAACTAGAACAAAACATAGAAAATACAACATAGACAATCCACACCCTGGCTCAACATATTAGAGTCCCCAGAGCCAGGGCGTGACAGTGACCCCCAAAGGCGCGGACTGCGACCACGCCCAACTAAACCCAACAGGGGAGGGGCTGGGTGGGCATTCCGCCTCGGAGGCGGATCCGGCTCAGGGCGTGACCACCACTCTCTCGCTACCCGTCCGTAGCGCCCCTGGTCTGGTCCCGCCTCGTTATTACCTCGACTAACCTGGTCCGGCCTGTTCCCGGCCTGATCCTGCTCCCCGCACCAAGCCTGTGGTGCGCGTCGCCAGCCCGGTCCGGCCTGTTCCTGCCCCTCGCACCAAGCCTGTGGTGCGCGTCGCCAGCCCGGTCCGGCCTGTTCCTGCTCCCCGCACCAAGCCTGTGGTGCGCATCGCCAGCCCGGTCCGGCCTGATCCTGCTCCCCGCACCAAGCCTGTGGTGCGCGCCGCCAGCCCGGTCCGGCCTGTCCGGCCTGTTCCTGCCCCTCGCACCAAGCCAGTGGTGCGCGTCGTCAGCCCGGTCCGGCCCGTTCCTGCTCCCGCGCCAAGCCAGTGGTGCGCGGTCGCCAGCCCGGTCGGCCCGTTCCTGCTCCCCGCACCAAGCCTGTGGTGCGCGTCGCCAGCCCGGTCCGGCCCGTTCCTGCTCCCCGCACCAAGCCAGTGGTGCGCGTCGTCAGCCCGGTCCGGCCCGTTCCTGCTCCCCGCACCAAGCCAGTGGTGCACGTCGTCAGCCCGGTCCGGCCCGTTCCTGCTCCCCGCACCAAGCCAGTGCTGCGCGTCGTCAGCCCGGTCCGGTCCGTTCCTGATCCCCGCACCAAGCCAGTGGTGCGCGTCGTCAGCCCGGTCCGGCCAGTTCCTGCTCCCCGCACAAGCCTGTGCTGCGGCGTCGTCAGCCCGGTCCGGTCCGTTCTGATCCCCGCACCAAGCCAGTGGTGCGGCGTCGTCAGCCCGGTCCGGCCAGTTCCTGCTCCCGCACCAAGCCAGTGGTGCGCGTCGTCAGCCCAGTCCGGCCTGTCCTGCTCCCCGCACCAAGCCAGTGGTGCGCGTCGTCAGTCCGGCACAGCCCGTGCCTGAGCAATCCGCTCCACCGGTGTCCAGTCCAGCTCCGGCCAGCGGGGCCAGACCAGACCAGGGGCGCTACGGATGGGTAGCGAGAGAGTGGTGGTCACGCCCGGGCCGGATCCGCCTCCCGAGGCGGAATGCCCACCCGGCCCCTCCCTGTTGGGTTTAGTTGGCGCTGTCGCAGTCCGCGCCTTTGGAGGGGGGTTACTGTCACGCCCTGGCTCTGGGGACTCGTATATGTTGAGCCAGGGTGTGGATTGTCTATGTTGTATTTTCTATGTTTTGTTCTAGTTCGTGTGGATCTATGTTGGCCAGGGTGGTTCCCAAGCAGAGGCAGCTGTTTCTCGTTGTCTCTGATTGGGAACCATACTTAGGCAGCCTGTTTGGCACAGTTAATTGTGGGATCTTGTTCTGTATAGGTTTGTGTTGGTGAACCTTTAGACTTCACGTATCGTTTTGTTGTTTTGTGGTATATGTTAAAGTACTCATGGTGCGCGACGCGCACCACTGGCTTGGTGCGGGGAGCAGGAACGGGCCGGACCGGGCTGACGACGCGCACCACTGGCTTGGTGCGAGGGGCAGGAACAGGCCGGACCGGCTGGCGACGCGCACCACAGGCTTGGCGCGGGGAGCAGGATCAGGCCGGACCGGGCTGGCGACGCGCACCACAGGCTTGGTGCGGGGAGCAGGAAACAGGCCGGACCGGGCTGGCGACGCGCACCACAGGCTTGGTGCGGGGGAGCAGGAACAGGCCGGACCGGGCTGGCGACGCGCACCACAGGCTTGGTGCGGGGAGCAGGAACAGGCCAGGAACAGGCTGGACCAGGTTAGTCGAGGTAATAACGAGGCTATATACAGGGGGTACCGGTACTGAGTCAATGCGCCGGGTACAGGTTAGTCGAGGTAATAACAAGGCTATATACAGGGGGTACCGGTACTGAAAACACTGCTACTCCTACTGCTCTCTCCTCGTCTGACCATGTGTTCTCGCATACCCCGAGAGCATCTGGTCAGCGGGGTGGTGGCACAGGAATCCTCATCTCTCCCAAGTGGACATTCTCTTTTTCCCCTGACCCATCTGTCTATCTCCTCATTTGAATTCCATGCTGTCACAGTCACTAGCCCATTCAAGCTTAACATCCTTGTCATTTATGTGTTTGTAGTTGTATTAGTGGTATGGGGCTTTATGTGTAGTTGTATTAGTAGTATGGCACTGTGTGTGTAGTTGTATTAGTAGTATGTGGCTGTATGTGTAGTTGTTTTAGTATTATAGGGTTGTGTGTGTAGTTGTATTAGTAGTATAGGGCTGTGTGTGTAGTTGTATGTGTGGGTAGTTGTATTAATAGTTTGGGGATGTGTGTGTAGTTGTTATAGTAGTAGTATAGATATGTGTGTAGTTGTATTAGTAGTATTGGGCTGTATGTGTAGTTGTATTTGTAGTATGGGGCTATGTGTGAAGTTGTATTAGTAGTATAGGGCTGTGTGTGTAGTTGTATTAGTAGTATGGGGCTGTGTGTGTAGTTGTATTAGTAGTATAGGGCTGTGTGTGTAATTGTGTGTGTAGTTGTATTAGTACTATAGGGCTGAGTGTGTAGTTATGTTAGGAGTATAGGGCTGTGTTTGTAGTTGCGTTAGTAGTATACGGCTGTGTTTGTAGTTTTGTTAGTAATATGGGGCTATCTGTGTTGTTGTATTAGTAGTAAAAGGCAGTGTCTGTAGTTGTATTAGTGGTATTTGGCTGTATGTGTAGTTGTATTAGTAGTATAGGGCTGTGTGTGTAGTTGTATTAGTAGTATAGGGCTGTGTGTGTAGTTGTATTAGTAGTATTTGTATGTGTCTGTAGTTGTATTAGTAGTATAGGGCTGTGTGTGTAATTTTGTGTGTAGTTGTATTAGTACTATAGGGCTGAGTGTGTAATTGTGTTAGGAGTATAGGGCTGTGTTAGTAGTTTTGTTAGTAATATGGGGCTATTTGTGTTGTTGTATTAGTATTAAAAGGCAGCGTCTGTAGTTGTATTAGCGATATTTGGCTGTATGTGTAGTTGTGTTAGTATTATAGAAATGTGTGTGTAGTTGTGTTAGAAGGTTTGGGATGTGTGTGTAGTTGTATTAGTAGTATGGCGTTGTCTGTGTAGTTGTATTAGTATTATAGGGCTGTGTGTGTAGTTGTATTAGTAGTATAGGGATGTGTGTAGTTGTATTAGTAGTAAAGGGCTTTGTGTGTAGTTTGTGATGTCACGAGAGGCTACACAGCTTTCAGCGGGATTGCTCAAGTAGTGCAAGGAGACCAGGTTCAACCAAAACAAGGATTTTATTAAAGGTCTTGGGAAACTAACGAAAGTATAACACAATTCTGTTCTCTGGTGGCTCTTAAGGGTTAACAGTTCAGGGATGTCTCTTCCACATCCAAAATCATAACTCTCTCTCGCTCAAATAACTTTTCCCCAGCCTTACTGTATTCCACGTTGCAGCTAGTGGCCAACCCAGCAAAACGTCCTTCCAAAATCCCACACGTATTTCCACAGGTGCATATATCCAAAGGTGAGTATTTCCCAAAGGTAAGTATCTCCAAATCCTTATATTCCTCATGGAAGTGGACGTGCAGCACTCTTGTCCTCCAGAGAGCCCAGGTTGGAGACTGTGTCTCTTCACTTCAACAAACCTTCAGCTCATCAGCTCCTGATTGGTTTCAGCTGCGTGGGAAGATTGGCCATGAGGGTTGGAGTTCCCGACCATACCAGCAGATGGAGCCATAGCTGTCTGGGTTTGCAGCCATCTCAGGGGGATGTAACGTCCCTCCAGGACACAGCCTCTCGTGACATCACACATCCCCCTCCTCGGGACCGACGTCCTCGTCGGGTAAAGGCAGCGAAGAAGGCATCACGCCGGGAGAGGGCGTCCGCATTGCCGTGGTGCTTGCCAGACTGCTCTCTCTTCAACTCCTCCAACTCTAGGACCAGGGACTCAGCCTCCTGTTGTCTCTCCTTGAGTTTCTTACTGAACTGCATCAGCCTTGGTTTTAGCAGAGTTTAGCTTCTGTTGAGCAGCTTTCAGTTCCTTCTCTCTCTCTGCCTCCGCATTCTTCATCTTGTTCTCCAACACCTTGTACTTCTCCTCTGCCTTCTTCTGGACCTCCTTACTACTGCGCAGGGTCTCCTCACACTCCTCGATGGTCCTGCGCAGCCTCTCCAGCTCCTCCTGTTGCTTATGGAAGGAGCTCTGTTGGAGTTTAGCCTGGAGGATATCTAACTCTTCTGTCTTCATGTCTAACTGTTGCTTTAACAAACGATACCTCTCAGCGGTCCCTTCCAGACCAGACAGTTCTTTGTCCAGATTCGTAGCTCCGTCTCTGTGTCGGTCTGGGCACCTGCCATCCCTATCAGAGCCCGGGCGGGAGTGAGTAATTCGGAGGATTGCACGGAGCCTTCCCAGGATGAGTCTTGCCTCTCCGTTTCCGAGGTACTCGGGTTATCCTCTCCTGAGACTCTCTCCAGAGTGGGTAAAAGGCTGGGCAGTCTCGTCCAATTGGGACAGGGACGGGGAGGGAATCAACCACCCCGCCGTCGTGTGTATGGTTTCCCGTGTGCTGGTCATTGTAAGTTCAGTAATGGAGTATTCTCTGGTGTCCCCATGGACACAGGAAACTGGGAGGACTTTCCCGGTCAGACACGTTAGGCCCACCAAATCCTTACGCACCAGGGTGGCCCGGCTACCAGAATCCAGTAAGGCCTCCACATCATGGTGATTCACAGTTACCGGGCAGGTGGGGGGGGTCGATCTGGGCCGCCATCTACGACTCCCAAGAGCGAGGCAAAACGGTGTGTGGGTGCTGAGCTGGAGGACTCCCGCAGTGGGCATAGGTTCATCGGCTGGTTTCCCACACTGCCAGGAGATATGTCCCATCTCCCCACACCGGTAACACTGTCGAGTTTCCCCCCTCCTGGTGTACCTTCTTGGACCCGCCTGGTTTCTGGCTCCCCCTGGAGCCGGGATAAGTCCTGACGTGGCTGGGTTCGAGACCTTGGGGGTCCTTTGGACGGGTTCTTCCCATTTGTGGTGGGGCCGCACTCCTGGGGTCTTTTCGGGAAGCATTCAGCATCTCCGCTGTGGCCTGGTACTTTTCCGCAGCTTCCACGGTCGGATCGCCGTGGTCAAGGCCTGTTGACTGATGAACCGTTTTGCCTCATAAGGCAGGGGCGCGTAGGTAACGATCCACCACAACGGCCTCCACCACCGCCGCTGCTGTATTCTCTGCGGATCCAGCCATTTCCCTTGCGATTCGGACAAGTTCATGCATCTGCGCCCGAGAGGTTGGTCTGGTTGGAAGGTCCAGCTGTGAAAGCGCTGGGCCATACCAAACTTTGTGAGTCCATATCTGCGGAGGATCTCAGACTTCAGGGCATCATAGTCAGTAACCTGGTCAGGGCCCAGGTCCCGGACAGCATTCAGCGATTCCCCGGTTAGAAGGGGGCTAACAGACCAACCCACTGTTGCTTGGGCCAGGCTTCCTAGTGGCCGTGGCCTCAAATGCATGCAGGTATGCCTCAATGTCATCGGTAGCTCCCATCTTAGATATAAAGTCACTTGCCTTTATTGGGCGGGTATTTGGACAACCCTCTGTCTCTGCAACTGCAATTCCTCTGCCTTCAGAAGGTTGGCTTTCTTTTGCTCCTCCAAGAGAGCCACGTTTGCTTGCATCTGGGCTTGCTGGCCAGCAACAAGGGCTTTTCAATATGTCCTCCATTTCAGTCGGCGGGAGCCTACGGCCAACTTGGAAAACTGGGTGATCAAACCTCGGTATCCTCCTCTGACATG
The DNA here is from genome assembly GCF_020615455.1 of Coregonus clupeaformis. Lineage (NCBI taxonomy): Eukaryota > Metazoa > Chordata > Actinopteri > Salmoniformes > Salmonidae > Coregonus > Coregonus clupeaformis. The sequence continues at coordinate 50,065 of NW_025536564.1, forward strand.
CACTATTAACGCTTGAACATGCCCGATTCTCCACCATCTGTGATGTCACGAGAGGCTACACAGCTTTCAGCGGGATTGCTCAAGTAGTGCAAGGAGACCAGGTTCAACCAAAACAAGGGGATTTTATTAAAGGTCTTGGGAAACTAACGAAAGTATAACACAATTCTGTTCTCTGGTGGCTCTTAAGGTTAACAGTTCAGGGGATGTCTCTTCCACATCCAAAATCATAACTCTCTCGCTCAAATAACTTTTCCCCAGCCTACTGTATTCCACGTTGCAGCTAGTGGCCAACCCAGCAAAACGTCCTTCCAAATCCCACACGTATTTCCACAGGTGCATATATCCAAAGGTGAGTATTTCCCAAAGGTAAGTATCTCCAAATCCCTTATATTCCTCATGGAAGTGGACGTGCAGCACTCTTGTCCTCCAGAGAGCCCAGGTTGGAGACTGTGTCTCTTCACTTCAACAAACCTTCAGCTCATCAGCTCCTGATTGGTTTCAGCTGCGTGGGAAGATTGGCCATAGAGGGTTGGAGTTCCCGACCATACCAGCAGATGGAGCCATAGCTGTCTGGGTTTGCAGCCATCTCAGGGGGGATGTAACGTCCCTCCAGGACACAGCCTCTCGTGACATCACAAGTTGTATTAGTGTTATATGGCTGGTTGTGTAGTTGTATTAGCAGTATAGGGCTGTGCGTGTAGTTGTGTTAGTAGTTTGTGGCTGTATGTGTACTTGTATTAGTAGTATGGGGCTGTGTGTGTAGTTGTATTAGTAGTATAGGGCTGTGTGTTTAGTTGTATTAGTATTATGGGGCTGTGTGTAGTTGTATTAGTAGTATCGGTCTGTGTGTGCGAGTGTGTGTGTGGTTGTATTTGTAGTATAGGGCAGTGTGTGTAATTGAGTGTGTGTGCTATTAGTAATATAGGGCTGTGTGTGTAGTTGTATTAGTAGTATGGGGCTGTGTGTGTAGTTCTATTAGTAGTATGGGGCTGTGTGTGTAGTTGTATTAGTAGTATAGGGCTGTGTGTGTAGTTGTATTAGTAGTATGGGGCTGTGTGTGTAGTTGTGTTAGTAGTATGGGGCTGTGTGTGTAGTTGTATTAGTAGTATGGGGCTGTGTGTAGTTGTATTAGTAGTATGGGGCTGTGTGTGTAGTTGTATTAGTAGTATGGGGCTGTGTGTGTAGTTGTATTAGTAGTATGGGGCTGTGTGTGTAGTTGTATTAGTAGTATGGTGCTGTGTGTGTAGTTGTATTAGTAGTATGGGGCTGTGTGTGTAGTTGTATTAGTAGTATGGGGGCTGTGTGTGTAGTTGTATTAGTAGTATGGGGCTGTGTGTGTAGTTGTATTAGTAGTATGGGGCTGTGTGTGTAGTTGTATTAGTAGTATGGGGCTGTGTGTGTATTTGTAATAGTAGTATGGGGATGTGTGTGTATTTGTATTAGTAGTATAGGGCTGTGTGTGTAGTTGTATTAGTAGTATAGGGCTGTGTGTGTAGTTGTATTAGTACTATAGGGATGTGTGTGTAGTTGTATTAGTAGTATGGGGCTGTGTGTGTAGTTGTAATAGTTGTATGGGGCTGTGTGTGTAGTTGTATTTGTAGTATGGGGCTATGTGTGAAGTTGTATTAGTAGTATAGGGCTGTGTGTGTAGTTGTATTAGTAGTATGGGGCTGTGTGTGTAGTTGTATTAGTAGTATAGGGCTGTGTTTGTAGTTGCGTTAGTAGTATACGGCTGTGTTTGTAGTTTTGTTAGTAATATGGGGCTATCTATGTTGTTGTATTAGTAGTAAAAGGCAGTGTCTGTAGTTGTATTAGTGGTATTTGGCTGTATGTGTAGTTGTATTAGTAGTATAGGGCTGTGTGTGTAGTTGTATTAGTAGTATAGGGCTGTGTGTGTAGTTGTATTAGTAGTATTTGTATGTGTCTGTAGTTGTATTAGTAGTATAGGGCTGTGTGTGTAATTTTGTGTGTAGTTGTATTAGTACTATAGGGCTGAGTGTGTAATTGTGTTAGGAGTATAGGGCTGTGTTAGTAGTTTTGTTAGTAATATGGGGCTATTTGTGTTGTTGTATTAGTAGTAAAGGCAGCGTCTGTAGTTGTATTAGCGATATTTGGCTGTATGTGTAGTTGTGTTAGTATTATAGAAATGTGTGTGTAGTTGTGTTAGAAGGTTTGGGATGTGTGTGTAGTTGTATTAGTAGTATGGCGTTGTCTGTGTAGTTGTATTAGTATTATAGGGGCTGTGTGTGTAGTTGTATTAGTAGTATAGGGATGTGTGTAGTTGTATTAGTAGTAAAAGGGCTTTGTGTGTAGTTGTATTAGTGTTATATGGCTGGTTGTGTAGTTGTATTAGCAGTATAGGGCTGTGCGTGTAGTTGTGTTAGTAGTTTGGGGCTGTATGTGTACTTGTATTAGTAGTATGGGGCTGTGTGTAGTTGTATTAGTAGTATAGGGCTGTGTGTTTAGTTGTATTAGTATTATGGGGCTGTGTGTAGTTGTATTAGTAGTATCGGTCTGTGTGTGCGAGTGTGTGTTTAGTTGTATTTTATAGTATAGGGCAGTGTGTGTAATTGAGTGTTTAGTGGTATTAGTAATATAGGGCTGTGTGTGTAGTTGTATTAGTAGTATAGGGCTGTGTGTGTAGTTGTATTAGTAGTATGGGGCTGTGTGTGTAGTTGTATTAGTAGTATAGGGCTGTGTGTGTATTTGTATTAGTAGTATAGGGCTGTGTGTGTAGTTGTATTAGTAGTATAGGGCTGTGTGTGTAGTTGTATTAGTAGTATAGGGCTGTGTGTGTAGTTGTATTAGTAGTATGGGGCTGTGTGTGTAGTTGTAATACTTGTATGGGGCTGTGTGTGTAGTTGTATTAGTAGTATAGGGCTGTGTGTGTAGTTGTATTAGTAGTATAGGGCTGTGTGTAGTTGTATTAGTAGTATGGGGCTGTGTGTATATTTTATTAGTAGTATGGGGCTTTGTATGTAGTTGTATTAGTAGTATAGGGCTGTGTGTGTAGTTGTATTAGTAGTATAGGGCTGTGTGTGTAGTTGTATTAGTAGTATAGGGCTGTGTGTAGTTGTATTAGTAGTATAGGGCTGTGTGTAGTTGTATTAGTAGTATAGGTCTGTGTGTAGTTGTATTAGTAGTATGGGGCTGTGTGTAGTTGTATTAGTAGTATAGGGCTGTGTGTAGTTGTTTTTAGTAGTATAGGGCTGTGTGTAGTTGTATTAGTAGTATAGGGCTGTGTGTGTAGTTGTATTAGTAGTATAGGGCTGTGTGTGTAGTTGTATTAGTAGTATAGGGCTGTGTGTAGTTGTATTAGTAGTATGGGGCTGTGTGTGTAGTTGTATTAGTAGTATAGGGCTGTGTGTGTAGTTGTATTAGTAGTATAGGGCTGTGTGTAGTTGTATTAGTAGTATGGGGCTGTGTGTAGTTGTATTAGTAGTATGGGGCTGTGTGTGTAGTTGTATTAGTAGTATGGGGCTGTGTGTAGTTGTATTAGTTCTATGGTGCTGTGTGTGTAGTTGTATTAGTAGTATAGGGCTGTGTGTGTAGTTGTATTAGTAGTATAGGGCTGTGTGTGTAGTTGTATTAGTAGTATAGGGCTGTGTGTGTAGTTGTATTAGTAGTATGGGGCTGTGTGTAGTTGTGTTAGTAGTATAGGGCTGTGTGTGTAGTTGTATTAGTAGTATAGGGCTGTGTGTGTAGTTGTATTAGTAGTATAGGGCTGTGTGTAGTTGTATTAGTAGTATGGGGCTGTGTGTATATTTTATTAGTAGTATGGGGCTGTGTATGTAGTTGTATTAGTAGTATAGGGCTGTGTGTGTAGTTGTATTAGTAGTATAGGGCTGTGTGTGTAGTTGTATTAGTAGTATAGGGCTGTGTGTAGTTGTATTAGTAGTATAGGGCTGTGTGTAGTTGTATTAGTAGTATAGGGCTGTGTGTAGTTGTATTAGTAGTATGGGGCTGTGTGTAGTTGTATTAGTAGTATAGGGCTGTGTGTAGTTGTTTTAGTAGTATAGGGCTGTGTGTAGTTGTATTAGTAGTATAGGGCTGTGTGTGTAGTTGTATTAGTAGTATAGGGCTGTGTGTGTAGTTGTATTAGTAGTATAGGGCTGTGTGTAGTTGTATTAGTAGTATGGGGCTGTGTGTGTAGTTGTATTAGTATAGGGCTGTGTGTGTAGTTGTATTAGTAGTATAGGGCTGTGTGTAGTTGTATTAGTAGTATGGGGCTGTGTGTGGTTGTATTAGTAGTATGGAGCTGTGTGTGTAGTTGTATTAGTAGTATGGGGCTGTGTGTAGTTGTATTAGTTCTATGGTGCTGTGTGTGTAGTTGTATTAGTAGTATAGGGCTGTGTGTGTAGTTGTATTAGTAGTATAGGGCTGTGTGTGTAGTTGTATTAGTAGTATAGGGCTGTGTGTGTAGTTGTATTAGTAGTAGTGGGGCTGTGTGTAGTTGTGTTAGTAGTATAGGGCTTGTGTGTAGTTGTATTAGTAGTATAGGGCGTGTGTGTAGTTGTATTAGTAGTATGGGGCTGTGTGTGTAGTTGTATTAGTAGTATGGGGCTGTGTGTAGTTGTGTTAGTAGTATAGGGCTGTGTGTGTAGTTGTATTAGTAGTATAGGGCTGTGTGTGTAGTTGTATTAGTAGTATAGGGCTGTGTGTAGTTGTATTAGTAGTATGGGGCTGTGTGTGTAGTTGTATTAGTAGTATAGGGCTGTGTGTGTAGTTGTATTAGTAGTATAGGGCTGTGTGTAGTTGTATTAGTAGTATGGGGCTGTGTGTAGTTGTATTAGTAGTATGGGGCTGTGTGTGTAGTTGTAGTAGTAGTATGGGGGCTGTGTGTAGTTGTATTAGTTTTTATGGTGCTTGTGTGTAGTTGTATTAGTAGTATAGGGCTGTGTGTGTAGTTGTATTAGTAGTATAGGGCTGTGTGTAGTTGTATTAGTAGTATAGGGCTGTGTGTGTAGTTGAATTAGTAGTATAGGGGCTGTGTGTAGTTGTGTTAGTAGTATAGGGCTGTGTGTGTAGTTGTATTAGTAGTATGGGGCTGTGTGTGTAGTTGTATTAGTAGTATAGGGCTGTGTGTAGTTGTATTAGTAGTATGGGGCTGTGTGTATATTGTATTAGTAGTATGGGGCTGTGTATGTAGTTGTATTAGTAGTGATGGGCTGTGTGTGTAGTTGTATTAGTAGTATAGGGCTGTGTGTGTAGTTAGTATTAGTAGTATAGGGCTGTGTGTAGTTGTATTAGTAGTATAGGGCTGTGTGTAGTTGTATTAATAGTATGGGCTGTGTGTGTTGTATTAGTAGTATGGGGCTGTGTGTAGTTGTATTAGTAGTATAGGGCTGTGTGTGTAGTTGTTTTAGTAGTATAGGGCTGTGTGTAGTTGTATTAGTAGTATGGGGCTGTGTGTGTAGTTGTATTAGTAGTATGGGGCTGTGTGTAGTTGTATTAGTACTATGGTGCTTGTGTGTAGTTGTATTAGTGGTATGGGCTGTGTGTGTAGTTGTATTAGTAGTATAGGGCTGTGTGTGTAGTTGTATTAGTAGTATGGGGCTGTGTGTAGTTGTGTTAGTAGTATAGGGCTGTGTGTAGTTGTATTAGTAGT
>NW_025536565.1:0-50785 GCF_020615455.1 Coregonus clupeaformis
GGGTGGGGTGATCTCTCACTCAGAGAGCCAGGCACCGAGGTGGAGGGTGATCTCTCACTCGAGAGAGCCAGACTAGCACGGGTGGAGGTGATGTCTCACTCAGAGAGCCAGGCAGCACGGGTGGAGGTGATCTCTCACTCAGAGAGCCAGGCAGCACGGGTGGAGTGATCTTTCACTCAGAGAGCCAGGGCATGGGGTGGAGGTGATCTCTCAATCGAGAAAGCCAGGCAGCGCAGGGTGGAGGTGACTCTCACTCGAGAGCCAGGCACCGGGGTGAGGTGATCTCTCACTCAGAGAGCCAGGGCATGGGGTGGAGGTGATCTCTCACTCAGAGAGCCAGGCAGCATGGGGTGGGGTGATCCTCTCACTCAGAGAGCCAGGCAGCATGGGGTGAGAGGGTGATCTCTCACTCAGAGAGCCAGGCAGCACGGGGTGGACGTGATCTCTCACTCAGAGAGCCAGGCAGCATGGGGTGGAGGTGATCTCTCACTCAGAGAGCCAGGTAGCATGGGGTGGAGGTGATCTCTCACTCAGAGAGCCAGGCAGCACGGGGTGGACGTGATCTCTCACTCAGAGAGCCAGGCAGCATGGGGTGGAGGTGATCTCTCACTCAGAGAGCCAGGTAGGCATGGGGTGTGGAGGTGATCTCTCACTCAGAGAGCCAGGCAGCACGGGGTGGGAGGTGATATCTCACTCAGAGAGCCAGGCAGCACGGGGGTGGACGTGATCTCTCACTCAGAGAGCCAGGCAGCTACGGGTGGAGTGATCTCTCACTCAGGAGAGCCAGACAGCACGGGTGGAGGTGATGTCTCACTCAGAAAGCCAGGCAGCACGGGTGGAGGTGATCTCTCACTCGAGAGCCAGGCAGCACGGGTGGGAGGTGATCTTTCACTCAGAGAGCCAGGCAGCATGGGGTGAGGTGATCTCTCACTCAGAAAGCCAGGGCGCTTAGGGGTGGAGGTGATCTCTCACTCAGAGAGCCAGGCAGCACGCGGGTGGAGGTGATCTCTCACTGCAGAGAGCCAGGCAGCATGGGGTGGAGGTGATCTCTCACTCAGAGAGCCAGGCAGCATGGGGTGGAGGTGATCTCTCACTCAGAGAGCCAGGCAGCATGGGGTGGAGGGTGATGGTCTCACTCAGGAGGACAGGCAGCACGGGGTGGAGGTGAGATAACTCACTCAGAGAGCCAGGCAGCATGGGGGTGGAGGTGATCTCTCACTCAGAGAGCCAGGCAGTGCTGGGGGAGGTGATCTCTCACTCAGAGAGCCAGGCAGCATGGGGGAGGTGATCTCTCACTTCGAGATCCCCCTCCCCCTCCTCTCCTCCTCAACAGTTCTGATCTAGAGCGATTCCAGCTCCATCTGTTATTCACCATTATGACAAACAAAGGTGTGAGTAAGACGAGGGTAAAGTGCATCCCCTGTTGGCAGAGCTTTCCCAGCAGGGGGCTGTTGGTTGGTTATGTATGTGCTGCTGTGTTTGTCTCAGTTACAGACGAACCCTGAAAGGCTTTGTTCCTTCTCAATGAACTCCAGAATTCTCCAACAGAAAGTTACTCCCATTCTACATTCCATTCAGGCCTTAAGACTCTGTGTAGGATGATAGTTATAATACCCAAAGTAAAATAGTCATTTAGGCAGACATTCTTATCCAGAGTGACTTACTGGAGCAATTAGGGTTAAGCGCCTTGCTCAAGGGCACAGCAACAGCTTTTTTTCAACTGAGTCAGTTCTGGATTCAAACCAGCAACCTTTTGGTTTTGGTCCAGTGCTCTTAACCGCTAGGCTACCAGCTTGTAAGGGTACAACAACGGTCATGAGAGGAATACAGCATGTACCGCATGACCATGTGGGATGGATTCAATCAAAGCCTCTGTCATGCTATGCAGTACCAATGTTCACAAACTACCTGTGCCCACAGCACACACACAAAGTAGAAGCACCTGTGCCTAGTTGTGTTCTCAAATGTAATTTTGTTTGACCACGGCGCATGGCACTGCATACATTCTGCAAAACAAGTTTGATTGAATTGCGCCTCTTGTGGCCTAACTGTTAGGGAGTGTAACAGTATTTTGGGGGAGCGCTGTACATTGTGTCTCCATAGAGACAGCCAAGCTAAACTTACAAAGTCTGGAATATTGGCTCCAGTTCAGGCTACGCAGTTCCCTGTGTGAAGAAGGAACCACATGGAATTTCGAGTCTGGCTGTAAAGTAATCAACTCATTATGGTCCAATTTGTTTCCAGCTACTGGTCCCAAGGAAGTTGGGTTTCCTTGATGTCTTTCCTGCATATTAAACATCCTGGCTTAATGATCCTTACATTTGCCTCAGTCTTGATCCTTTACATTCATCAATGCCCTCTGAAAAATACTGATGTTGCTTTACATCTATGTACCAAGGGCTGGATTCAGGTGGATTTAATGTAGGTAATACTTAGGGTTTTAGTTGAATGCATTTATCCGACATTGCAGATAGTGAGTTTCCCAGACTGACAGAAAAGTCCCAGTAACGTGGTTGATTCAGGGAGGTTTTCAGCAGATTGAACTGCATGGTTCTTTCAAACATGACAGAATCCCTTTGAGATTCTTTGGATTGGAACACACTGCCAGTGCTGTCTTGTTCCCACAATCTCACTCCTTTTAACTGTCTCACATAAAGGAGCTAAACTGAACTCAGAATGAGACACTTCAGTGTGCGCCGCTTTGAAAACGCCACTTAATAATGATGTTATGAATTTGATTCAGTGAAGCTAGTGTCAAGCTAGGAGTGTTGAGGCTCCAGCAAACACCACAATTATAAACTGCCTTTAGGTATCATACTGAATAGGGTTTGAGAGCTTTTCTACTTTGGAGTGGGACATGTCCATAATATTATTTCTAAACACCGTGAAAATTATATTGTGCTAGGGACTCACATAGGATAATTTCCACAAAAATGAAATTGCGCTGAGGTACCCAGTAAAAAAAACTTTAAATCACCTCCTCTCCACTTGCACACACGTACAGAGGCCTAGTTGAAAAGCCTTGAACAGGGAGGATAGTGATTTCATCATCCTGCTCACCAATCTTTCTGACTCTGAATAGAGCAACCCACTGCTAAGTGAAATCAGAACACTCCAACACCTGCCAGTCTGTACCCCTCAGATTCTTTACTGACCTCCCCCCCCCCAGGTGAACTGCTCCAAGACCTCTCTAGCCCCTTTAACGCTACCATCTGCTGACTGCATATGCTCTGGCTGGCCCGGTGACACCTGCCTTCTCTAGAGGATGCAGTAAAGCAGCCAGGTGACCCCAGCCCGCTGGCAGGAAGGTCTCGCACAGAAATCAAACTTTTGAAATTATTGAAAAAGCATGCTTAGACGGCAAGAGGGCAGGGACAATCTATATACCCAGGTGTGGTGGGAAGCATGATTTCTGGGTCGGGGGGTGTGGGGTTCCTTTGTGCCCTAAAAGAAAAATGTAAGAAGACTGCTTTTAACTGCCTATGAGCCATTGAATTGAACACATAAGCCATTAAATTGAACCCATAAATGAGCCATACCCCTCTTGAGTCAATTGGTAACCATCCACATTTCTTGTGGAGGTTCTTGTACAAATTTAGCCTCTCTATTCTACAATTCAAACTGTTACTGTCACAAATAAGACCTTGCACTGTTCTTTTTATAAAACAAGGTCATGTGCAGCAGTTACATGTGTCAAATGTGAAAAAGAAATGCTGGATTAACGTTACAATCTTTGTAGATAATAAGTCCAATCACCAAACCAGACAGAAGGCCAGATAGTTACTAAATTTCCAATCTACCATTTTCGTCTTAACCATTATAATATAGAACTGCAGACATAGTACTGACATGTGCATTAGAAACACACTAAGCTGTAACCAGTCAGAATGGAGACCCATAGTGTGTTTGACAGTTCTTCTCACTTGAAGCATCCTTCCCTATGTTCACTGGAAAACTATGAATCATTTGGCATGTGTGTGAGTGTCTGACTAAGAGTCTCTTTCCCCAATCATGAATATGTATAATCTAATATCTATTTCAGACGACAGGAGAGTTCACCTTACTGTTCCACTGTGCTGCATATTAAAGTGTCGTATCGTCCTTCTGATCTCTCCTACCTACTGAGGTCATTTTTATTATGGTGCTCTACGTCTTTTGTGCGTGTTACTGAATCGATGTAATTGAGCCCCAAGGAATGGTATCTGACCAGCCTCAATGCATCAAACACAGCCAGAACAAGTCAAACGCATGCAGGTTTTTTTTTTTTTTTTTATGTCTCACGAAGAATCCACACTAAAACAGATCACCAAACCAACAATGAAGCAATTCATGGTCAAAATGAATTTGTCAAAGTATACAGTAAATACAACCTCAGTAACCCTAATAAGGTGACTTGAGTGAATTACTGTACCTGTGCGTGCAATAGTTATGTACAACATAAACAAGATACTGCATAATTAATTTGACATTATTGTGGGTGGAAAATGTATCTTATGTGAGTTACCTCTCACCCTCTCTCCCTCTTTCCCTCTCTCTCTCTCTCTCCCTGCCTCCCTCCCTCGCTTCTATTCAGATATAACTCCTGATATGTTAATTGTCTTACAAATGAGCATTATCATTCAACAGGCCATTGAAGCATTTTATTTACTTGCAGACAAGTAGAGGGTGTGCAGATTTATAAGCATTGATTATATACCATTTAATGTAGATGCCAATATTGGATTGGATTTAATTGTAAATGACACCTGCTTTGATATGAATACATCACAACACTTAAATAAATATAGGATGTCTACTCATGTAATCACGATATTGCATAAGTATGACAAAGAATAACAACAAATCATATAATATCATATACCACTTAAAGCATTATATTCTATCTCCAACAATAGCTAATAGTTTCCTTCATGTTAATACAATTCCTTAATTGAACCATTGCCTTGGGCTTCACTCTGAGAATGGGTGATGGGAGGATATAGTGCAGCTGTCTACTCCCTGGAGGTAAATTACCATGCTAAGGGATTTAAGCGTACAACCGGCTGTGTTGCACAGCAGACATCTCTACTGTGGCCTCTGCTTTACTGAGCCTTATGTTATGCCTAGAAGTAGCCTGCAGCCCAGAGCCATCCAAGGTGGTACCCCTGTCAGATGTGAGGTTACAGTCACATCCACACTTTAATTTCCTGGTTTCATAACTCCACCAGCAGCTACATTAACCACAGTGAGAGTTCTGTAACATCATTTAACCATTAAACAAAACGGAACTGACATTTCATCCAAACCATGTTATTCATATTTTTGACAGATAAATTAAATAGACTGAAGTTAAAAATCAAACACTGCTATTTGTCCACGGACTCTTTTTGATCTACAGGCAACGTAAGATATACACTACTGGTCAAAAGTTTTAGACACCTACTCATTCAAGGGTTTTTCTTTTATTTTTACTATTTCTCTTACATTGTAGAATAATAGTGAAGACATCACAACTATGAAATAATACATATGGAATCATGTAGTAACCAAAAAAGTGTTAAACAAATCAAAATATATTTTATATTTGAGATTCTTCAAATAGCCACCCTTTGCCTTGATGACAGCTTTGCACACTCTTGGCATTCTCTCAACCAGCTTCATGAGGTAGTCACCTTGGAATGCATGTCAATTTACAGATGTGCTTCTTAAAAGTTAATTTGTGGAATTTCTTTCCTTCTTAATGTGTTTGCGCCAATCAGTTGTGTTGTGACAAGGTAGGGAGGGGGGAGGGGGGCATACAAAGGACCAAGTCCATATTATGGCAAGAACAGCTCAAATAAGCAAAGAGTAATGACAGTCCAAAATTACTTTAAGACATGAAGGTCAGTCAATACGGAAAACTTCAAGAACTTTGAAAGTTTCTTCAAGCGGAGTAGCAAAAATTCATCAAGCGCTATGATGAAACTGGCTCTCATGGGGACCGCCACAGGAATGGAAGACCCAGAGTTACCTCTGCTGCAGAGGATAAGTTCATTAGAGTTACCAGCCTCAGAAATTGCAGCCCAAATAAATGCTTCACACAGTTAAAGTAACAGACACATCTCAACATCAACTGTTCAGAGGAGACTGTGTGAATCAGGCCTTCATGGTCGAATTGCTGCAAAGAAACCACTATTAAAGGACACCAATGAGAAGAAGAGACTTGCTTGGGCCAAGAAACACGAGCAATGGACATTAGACCGGTGGAATTTTGTCCTTTGGTCTGGAGTCCAAATTGGAGATTTTTGGTTCCAACCGCCGTTTCTTTGTGAGACACCGTGTGGGTGAACGGATGATCTCCGCATGTGTATTTCCCACCATAATGCATGGAGGAGGAGGTGTTATGGTGTGGGGGTGCTTTGCTGGTGACACGGTCTGTGATTTATTTAGAATTCAAGGAACACTTAACCAGCATGGCTACCACAGCATTCTGCAGCGATACGCCATCTCATCTGGTTTGGGCTTAGTGGGACTATCATTTGTTTTTCAACAGGACAATGACCCAACACACCTCCAGGCTGTGTAAGGGCAAGTTGACCAAGAAGGAGAGTGATGGAGTGCTGCATCAGATGACCTGGCCTCCACAATCCCCCGACCTCAACCAAATTGAGATGGTTTGGGATGAGTCGGACTGCAGAGTGAAGGAAAAGCAGCCAACAAGTGCTCAGCATATGTGGGAACTCCTTGAAGACTGTTGGAAAAGCATTCCAGGTGAAGCTGGTTGAGAGAATGCCAAGAGTGTGCAAAGCTGTCATCAAGGCAAAGGGTGGCTATTTGAAGAATCTCAAATATTACATATATTTTGTTTTGTTTAACAATTTTTGGGTTACTACATGATTCCATATATGTTATTTCCTAGTTTTGATGTATTTACTATTATTCTACAATGTAGAAAATAGTAAAAATAAAGAAAAACCCTTGAATGAGTAGGTGTTCTAAAACTTTTGACCGGTAGTGTATGATATTTAATAACAATCTATCCAAATTTGAATTCAATAACATTAAAATGGAACGAAACGGGGTAGTGGAGCATTACTTCTGTTAGTAAATCAGATGTACAGTTGAAGTTGGAAGTTTACATACACCTTAGCCAAATACATTTAAACTCAGTTTTTCACAATTCCTGACATTTAATCCTAGTAAAGATTCCCTGTTTTAGGTCAGTTAGGATCGCCACTTTATTTTAAGAATATGAAATGTCATAATAATAGTAGAGAGAATGATTTATTTCAGCTTATATTTCTTTCATCACATTCCCAGTGGGTCAGAAGTTTACATACACTCAATTAGTATTTGGTAGCATGGCCTTTAAATTGTTTAACTTCGGTCAAACGTTTCGGGTAGCCTTCCACAAGTTTCCCACAATAAGTTGGGTGAATTTTGGCCCATTCCTCCTGACAGAGCTGGTTTAACTGAGTTAGGTTTGTAGGCCTCCTTGCTCACACACACTTTTTCAGTTCTGCCCATAAACTTTCTATAGGATTGAGGTCAGGGCTTTGTGATGGCCACTCCAATACCTTGACTTTGTTGACCTTAAGCCATTTTGCCACAACTTTGTAAGTATGCTTGGGGTCATTGTCCATTTGGAAGACACATTTGCGACCAAGCTTTAACTTCCTGACTGATGTCTTGAGATGTTGCTTCAATATATCCACATCATTTTCCTTCCTCATGATGCCATCTATTTTGTGAAGTGCACCAGTCCCTCCTGCAGCAAAGCACCCCCACAGCATGATGCTGCCACCCTCGTGCTTCACGTTTGGGATGGTGTATTTCGCTAGCATCCCCTTTTTCCTCCAAACATAACGATGGTCATTATGGCCAAACAGTTATATTTATGTTTCATCAGACCCAAGGACATTTCTCCAAAAAGTACGATCTTTGTCCCCATGTGCAGTTGCAAACCGTAGTCTGGCTTTTTTATGGCGGTTTTGGAGCAGTGGCTTCTTCCTTGCTGAGCGACCTTTCAGGTTATGTCGATATATCACTCGTTTTACTGTGGGTATAGATACTTTCGTACCTGTTTCCTACAGCATTTTAACAAGGTCCTTTGCTGTTGTTCTGGGATTGATTTGCACTTTTCGCACCAAAGTACGTTAATCTCTAGGAGACAGAACGCGTCTCCTTCCTGAGCGGTATGACGGCTGCGTGGTCCCATGGTGTTTATACTTGCGTACTATTGTTTGTACAGATGAACGTGATACCTTCAGGCGTTTGGAAATTGCTCCCAAGGATTAACCAGACATGTGGAGGTCTACAATTGTTTTTCTGAGGTCTTGGCTGATTTGTTTTGATTTTCCCATGATGTCAAGCAAAGAGGCACCGAATTTGAAGGTAGGCCTTGAAATACATCCACAGGTACACCTCTAATTGACTCAAATGATGTCAATTAGCCTATCAGAAGCTTCTAAAGCCATGACATCATTTTCTGGAATTTTCCAAGCTGTTTAAAAGGCACAGTCAACTTAGAGTATGTAAACTTCTGACCGACTAGAATTGTGATACAGTGAATTATAAGTGAAATAATCTGTCTGTAAACAATTGTTGGGAAAATTACTTCTGTCATGCACAAAGTACATGTCCTAACCGACTTGCCAAAACTATAGTTTGTTAACAAGAAATTTGTGGAGTGGTTGAAAAACAAGTTTTAATGACTCCAACCTAAATGTATGTAAACCTCCAACTTCAACTGTAAGTGCTAAGCTATTGGGTGGGGTAGATATGCAGCACCATTAGGATACCATTATCTACGGGTGTGATCTCACTCTTCCGTATGAAACAGCCTTTCGTAAATTTGGCAAAGGAGCTGTTGTTGACAAATGATGGTCCTGGGTGGTCCTGTATGGTTCAGTTGGTAGGTGTGGGGCTTGCAATGCCAGGATTGTGGGTTTGATTCTGAGAGCCACCCATGTGAAAAACATTGTGCACTCATGAAAGCAAGCCGCTTTGGATAAAAGCGTTTGCTAAATCACATATTTATTATCTCAAATCAAATCAAATCGGAACTGACATTCTTAATTGAAATTAGGAATATTCTGGTGTTTTATCAACACATTAGTCAGGTGTTTCATTAACACAAGTTGCCACAATTAATGATGTTAGTCAGTCAGATTTACGTGCTAAGCTATTGGGTGGGATAGATATCGTACCATTAGGACAATATTATCTATGGGTCGTTCTTGAATTGCGATGGCATTTGTGCATGGCACTTTATTAATTATTCTATTTGTTATGTTATTTAAGTGTAATTGAGTACATTGAAATATGTCAGCTTAATGACTTTAAATTATCTTTACCATTATGATGACATTGTGCCACCAGTAGTAGTAAGACCAATGATGGTAACACCAATGACACATTTTAGGTAATTGAGGATTTTCTTAAATGGAGGCCACAGATGCTCAAATCTAAGGTCATTAACCCTTTAAAAATATGTTATTTAAGTGATATGATTAATCATTTTGCTCACAATGTAATTTCCCTTCATTTAAACTGAGGATCACCAATTACACTTTGTATTTAGACACAACAAATTATCAATGGAATCCTCAAATCTATGACATATTAAAAGGGTATGATTAGCTAATAATTTTATTCAATAAAGACCCCTCCTCCGATAACAGTTTGCCACTGGGGAAATCTTCACGGTTCTTTATTCTTGTAATGACTGATTTTTCAAGATGGTAACACCAATGACATAAAACTGAGGGACAGACTTTATACTAGTGAAAATAATTATGTTTTTATTAATTTATACAATATTTTGAATACTTTCAAACACTTTCTAGCTTTCAAAATAATAGATATCTCTAAATCCCCAAAACATGTCACTACAACTCTACTGGTTCACTACTGGAACAAGCCAATTTGCTTACCCCCAAGTACTATATTCCTTTAAACTCACATTCAAAGTACACACCCGCTTAAGCCCAAATGTGCAATTCACATTTCCATATTATAAAACTAATGTAATTTACAGTATCAATGTTTATTATAGCTTTGTTTGGTGCACAGTTACAATGATGACATGGCATCATACACCGGGTTGTTCTGAGCAGAATGAGCTTGTGTTTACCATATAGAGAAGAAAACTAGCCATGGAAGACGCAGAACTGAATTCACTCATGACATTCTTTCTATGTGCACCAAAATTAAAATATGTTTACCCGGAGTGGCTTTGTGAAAGCCCTATCACTGTAATATCGTATTTTATAAATTAGTTTGCTTTCCAGTTCCTCAAAGGACAAGCCAAGAGCGCTCCAAAAGCACTTAATGGTTGAACGCCCTTTCACTGAGTCAAGTGTATTGACATGACTTAGGAGCTGTGCAGTGTGCACACTTTGGAGAGGTGGGTGGCCACTTAGAAACATCAGTTAGACCACTCGCTCAAGCCCCTTGTAATTGTTTTGTCTTATGTTGTATCTACCCCACATTTCCAGATTTAAGTAATCGACAAATGGCTGCGGAAAGTACAGTAAAGGTAAATGCACATAAGATCAACAGTGTAATGTTTGAATTCGGTCTTGTTTCAGGTGAACTGTTGTGTCCTCACCTTTGTTCTGAAATTTCCCCATAATCTTCAAATTGTTCCCTTTCAATTGCTACCATGGTTATGCATATGCTCCTCATATTTTCCTCTTGGAAACATTTAAATGTGGCCCTGTCCATTGTTTTCTCCCGTTCAGTAGCTTACCAGAGGATGAAAAATCTCTCAAAATTCATTATTATCTTAATTGTGCAATCTGCAAACTCAGTCACTGCTTTCAGCAAACATTATTGTTAATCCACTTACTAAAGCTTTTCAGTTGCTGTGAATTGACTTCAGCAACTTCACATATCAACGTTTAAAATGTTCTACACACTTCGGAAAAAAGTGCTATCTAGAACCTAAAAGGGTTCCAGATAAAACCTTTTAGGTCCCTGTAGGACCATTTCCACAGAGCGTTCACTTGGAACCCAAAAGGGTTCTACTGGGAAACAAAAAGGGTTCTCCTATGGGGACAGCCAAAGAACCCTTTGGCTTGGGGATCTTGGTCTTAAACACCACTTTTCTGGAACAATTGGGCGGTAGAGGTAGTATTGTCTCATTTACCTCCCATTCATTCATATCAAACAGTACATGTATTTTATAACAAAAGAGACAGTGAATCGATCATAATGTGTTTTACTTTCTGTAGGAAGGACATCCAGGGAGTTTGTCATCATCGTTGATCAGATTTTCCTGTGTGATTTCAGTGTACCGCTTCTATCATTACGGCTGTATAATTTATTTAACAACGAGGAACACATCCTAAGAGCGGTCTTCCTGGCCTGATGAATATCTGATATAACCATTGTTATGTAGCAGAGAGAAAACAACAGAAACACTTATGATATTTAGCTCTGAACAAAAAAAACCTTTCCTCTCAACAGTAGGCTATACCGTCAATAGGTGCAACACTATGTGCAACATAGAGACATCGCTTCAATGGACAATTTCCAATATCTACTATACTATATTTTCAGGATAAGGAAGTGTAACGTGAGGTGGTTCGATGAACCACACCTGTGTGATAGTAGGGCTGTGGTGGTCATGAGATTTCGTCAGCCGGTGACTGTCAAACAAATAACTCTCGGTCTCACGGTAATTTACCGTTAATTAACATAAAACATTTGGCATCTCCTGACTTCACACATAACCTACAAGCCACTGATGCAGCCCTTTGGAACATCTACATTTAAAAAAGTCTAATAAATCCATGTAATATGCCTACACCTTCACAAGGTTAAATCCATTATTTATTTTAGACAGGTCTAAAGAAACATGATATGAAGAAAATGTAGTCTATTTCAGAAGAACAGAATAGAATACTCTGAGTTGTCCTTATGTTAGGCCCTGATCTGGCTATGCCATGGCTGTCGGCTGCACTAGTTCATTTAGGCAGAAAAGATTTGGTTAGAAATCCATGGCATTATTTTGTATTATTTTATAGTGTGAAGAATACAATTGAATCAAAGCTGAATAAAATATAAAGGATATTTTCTCCAAAGCGATTTATAATAATAATATGCCATTTAGCGAGACGCTTTTATCCAAAGCGACTTACAGTCATGCGTGCATAATTTTTTTTTGTGTATGGGTGGTCCCGGATTGAACCCACTACCTTCGTTACAAGCGCCGTGCTCTACCAGCTGAGCTACAGAGGGCCATTCATGTAACTTTAGTTATTCTACAAACGTTGGGCTATATGTTTTGATTTTGTATACATTCTAACATACATACATACATACATAGAGAAGATATAACTATTTGGTAAAAGACCAAGTCCATCTTATGGCAAGAACAGATCAAATAAGCAAAGAGAAACAATAGTCCATCATTACTTTAAGACATGAAGGTCAGTCAATACGGAACATTTCAAGAACTTTGAACGTTTCTTCAAGTGCAGTCGCAAAAGCCATCAAAGCGCTATGATGAAACTAGCTCTCATGAGGACCGCCACAGGAATGGAAGACCCAGAGTTACCTCTGCTGCAGAGGATAAATTCATTAGAGTTACAAGCCTCAGAATTAGCAGCCCAAATAAATGCTTCACAGAGTTCTAGTAACAGACACATCTCAACATCAACTGTTCAGAGGAGACTGTGTGAATCAGGCCTTCATGTGGTGGAATTGCTGCAAAGAAACCACTACTAAAGGACACCAATAAGAAGAAGAGACTTGCTTGGGCCAGAAAAACACGATCAGTGGACATTAGCCCGGTGGAATGTGTCTTTTGGTCTGGAGTCCAAATTGGAGATTTTGGTTCCAACCGCGTGTCTTTGTGAGACGCGGTGTGGGTGAACGGATGATCTCCAGCATGTGTAGTTCCCACCGATAAAGCATGGAGGAGGGAGGTGTTATGGTGTGGGGGTGCTTTGCTGGTGACACTGTCTGTGATTTATTTAGAATTCAATGCACACTTAACCAGCATGGCTACCCACAGCATTCTGCAGCGATACGCCATCCCATCTGGTTTGGGCTTAGTGGGACTATAATTTGTTTTTCAACAGGACAATGACCCAATACACCTCCAGGCTGTGTAAGGGCAATTTGACTAAGAAGTAGAGTGATGGAGTGCTGCATCAGATGACCTGGCCTCCACAATCCCCCGACCTCAACCAAATTGAGATGGTTTGGGATGAGTCGGACTGCAGAGTGAAGGAAAAGCAGCCAACAAGTGTTCAGCATATGTGGGAACTCCTTCAAGACTGTTGGAAAAGCATTCCAGGTGAAGCTAGTTGAGAGAATGCCAAGAGTGTGCAGGCTGTCATAAGGCAAGGGTGGCTATTTGAGGAATCAAATATAATGTGTTTAACACTTTATTGGTTACTACATGATTTCATATGTGTTATTTCATAGTTTTGATGTCTTCACTATTATTCTACAATGTAGAAAATAGTAAAAATAAAGAAAAACCCTTGAATGAATAAGTGTTCTAAAACTTTTGACCGGTAGTGTATGTCTTAAGACATCTCAAGACATCTTAAGACGCGACAGTGATGGCTGGGTATGTCTGGGGGTGTTTTTGTTTTGTTGCTTTTAGAGAGGCAGTGTTGTGATTCCACTTGTGGTTGTGCAAATGTGAATTAACTACTGAGGATTCTTATTCATGTCATTTTCTGTGACGAGTACTGAGTATACAAAGAGGCAGGACGCAGGAATTAACAAGGTCAAGATTTACTTAAACAATGAGCAAGAGAAATAACAAACATAGAGTAAACGACACGAAGCTAAACAATCACACACAACATCATCCAGAACATTCCAGGGCTAAATAGGGGTGGTGATGAGATGATGAGGTGCAGGTGCGCTGAGGTGATTAGGTGCGTTGGGTTTTCCATTCTGGTGTTGCCGAGGTGGTGCACTCAGACCCGGTGGCTCAGTAGACCGGCGAATCAGAGTGCCGAGGGGAGCAACGGGAGGGACGTGGACATTTTCATCTAGCCTATAGCAGTGGTGTAAAGCACTTAAGTAAGTACTACCTAAGTCGTTTTTTGGGGGTATCTCTTCTTTACTTTACCATTTATATTTTTGACAACTTTTACTTTTACTCCACTACATTCCTAAAGAAAATCATGTACCTTCTACTCCATACATTTTCCCTGACACCTAAAAGTACTTGTTACATTTTTTATGCTTAGCAGGACAGGAAAATAGTCAAATTCCACACACATCAAGAGAACATCCCTGGTCATCCTATTGCCTCTTATCTGGCAGACTCACTAAACACAAATGCTTCATTTGTAATGTCTGGAGTGTTGGAGTGTGCCACTGGCTATCCGTATCTAAAAAAACAAGAAAATCGTTGCCGTCTGGTTTGATTAATATAAGGAATGTGAAATTATTTTTACTTTTGATACTCAAGTATATTTTAGCAATTACATTTACTTTTTGATACTTAAGTATGTTTAAAACCAAATACTTTTTAGACTTTTACTCAAGTAGTATTTTACTGGGTGACTTTCACTTTTACTTGAGTAATTTTCTATTAAGGTATCTTTACTTTTACTCAAGTATGACAATTGGTTACTTTTTCCACCACTGGCCTATGGTTGCAAATGACACTCATGAGCCATGAGTGACACTCATGAGCCATGAGGGGGGAGTGAGTGATTGTAATTTACCACTGACTCATTCTATACAATTATGGACCTGAAAGTGAAATTTGGCCCAAAACATGATCATTATTCTGCATGGTTTGTAAAATATGCTGCATTACAAAATTGCTGGATCAGTATCACTGGAGCATAGTGATTAATCTTCACTGCAGATATAGACTAAATTAAACAAAATACAGAATATTTAACAGACTATCATAACTCTAGTCGCCCGTTGAATCCATAATGCACAGTCGATCAAATGGAGCACCAACAACTTTCTCCAGTTACAGTATTCTTACTGAAGCAGTTAGCCTACAGATCAGAGGAAATGAACAAGGTTGCACAATACAACTTCTCATACTACAGCGTTTACTGCACATACAGCTCACACATTGGTAGACTATGACTTGAAACGTTAGCATACTAAAGTCGTGACAAGGATATGAGTCTATGTTGAAAACCCATAACGCCTCTTAGTTTTTTAATGTAAAGATGATGTGTGCTCTTTAACATTAGAGGTGTTTGTTGACTATTTCTTACAATGATTTCCTTGGCTATCACTTTCAATTGACTGGTGATAATATTACAGTGCATTATTCAGCTAATACCTCAATTGATACAAATGTTGTCCAATAATTACTGGCTACTAGTAAGCTGCGCCTTCATTTTCCCTGCAACAATATAATAGTCACGCGAAATGCAGATTACTAACACTCAAATGACAGGATGCCAATGATCTTTGGTTAATATGCCTAATCCTGAGAAATGCACATCCAAAATTAGCATCAATATCCATCACTTTCAGACCGTTCTCTGTTTTCTGAAGGTGCAGTTCTCTATTTCTCTCTACCGTTACAACATGTTAATATAATCAAACCTCGTAAGCCTTGATGTCATGAGTCAGATGGAAGATCAAAGTGTTTTGTAATGACATATTTCACAATGATCCTGCCTCATTTCCTGTATGGTAGTTACTATGAAGGCATATGTACTTTAACTTGCGGTCCTGTGTGGCTCAGTTGGTAGAGCATGGCGCTTGCAACGCCAGGGTGGTGGGTTTGATTCCCATGGGGGGAGTTGAAAATGTACGCACTCACTACTGTAAGTTGCTCTGGCGGGAGGTAAGCTTGGCTTATATGGTGTCGGGTAAAGCTTAAACCATGTATTTAGATTGTAGGTAGGTAGGTATTGTAGGTAGTTTATCTAGGTAGTTATTGTAGGTTATTGTAGGTAATTATTGTAGGTAAGTATTGTATTCGGCTGAGCCGGTGAAGCACGAGGCTAGCTAACTCACTACCTGGACCAATAAAACTAGCTAGCTAGTCGGGTAGCTACTGGTAAATTAGCAACTGTGGATAGTTGTTTCAATGTTATTTCACGCTTAAGAGTACCTGTAATTTGCCCAGAGCATCTGGTCAGTGTGGCGGTGGCACAGGAATCCTCATCTCTCCCAAGTGGACATTCTCTCTTTTTCTCCTGACCCATCTGTCTATCTCCTCATTTAAATTCCATGCTGTCACAGTCACTAGCCCATTCAAGCTTAACATCCTTGTCATTTATCGCCCTACAGGTTCCCTTGGAGTGTTCATCAATGAGCTTGACGCCTTGATAAGTTCCTTTCCTGAGGATGGCTCACCCCCTCACAGTTCTGGGTGACTTTAACCTCCCCTATGTCTGCCTTTGACTAATTTCTCTCTGCCTCCCTTCTTTCCATCTCCTTTCCTCTTTTGACCTCATCCTCTCACCGTCCCCCTACTACTCACAAGGCAGGCAATACGCTTGACCTCATCTTTACTAGATGCTGTTCTTCTACTAATCTCATTGAAACTCCCCTCCAAGTCTCCGACCACTACTTTGTATCCTTTTTCTCTCTCACTCTGCCCCTACTCAGATGGTAATGTGCCGTCGCAACCTTCGCTCTCTCTCCGCTACTCTCTCCTCTTCCATCCTATCATCTCTTCCCTCTGCTAAATCCTTCTCCCTCCGATCTCCTGATTCTGCCTCCTCAACCCTCCTCTCCTCCCCTTTCTCATCTTTTGACTCTCTATGTCTCCTATCCTCCCGGCCGCTCGTCCTCCCCCTCCTGCTCCGTGGCTTGACAACTCATCACGAGCTCACAGAAGAGGGCTCCGGGCAGCCGACGGAAATGGAGGAAAACTAAACTCCCTGCGGACCTGTCATCTTTTCACTCCCTCCTCTCTACATTCTCTTCCTCTGTTTCCGCTGCTAAAAGCCACTTTCTACCACTCTGAATTTCAAGCCTCTGCCTCTAACCCTAGGAAGCTCTTTGCCACCTTCTCATCCCTGCTGAATCCTCCTTCCCCCTCCCTCCTCCCTCTCTGTGGATGACTTTGTCAACAATTTTGAAAAGAAGGTTGACGACATCCGATCCTCATTTATTAAGTCAATTGACACCGCTGGTCCTGCTCACACTGCCCTACCCTATGCTTTGACTTCTTTCTCCCTCTCTCCAGATGAAATCTTACGACTTGTGACGGTCGGCCCGCCCAACAACCTGCCCGCTTGACCCCTATTTCCTCCTCTCTTCAGACCATTTCCGGAGACCTTCTCCCTCACCTCACCTCACTCATCAACTCATCCTTGACCGCTGGCCATGTCCCTTCCGTCTTCGAGAGCGAGAGTTGCACCCCTCCTCAAAAACCTACACTCGATCCCTCCGATGTCAACAACTACAGACCAATATCCCTTCTTTCTTTCCTCTCCAAAACTCTTGGCGTGCCGTCTCTAGCCAATTCTCCTGCTTTCTCTCTCAGAATGACCTTCTTGATCCAAACCAGTCAGGTTTCAAGACTGGCCATTCAACTGAGACTGCTCTTCTCTGTGTCACTGAGGCTCTCCACACTGCTAAAGCTAACTCTCTCTCCTCTGCTCTTATCCTTCTAGACCTATCCGCTGCCTTTGATAATGTGAACCATCAGATCCTCCTCTCCACCCTCTCCGAGTTGGGCATCTCCGGCGCTGCTCACTCTTGGATTGCGTCCTACCTGACAGGTCGCTCCTACCAGGTGGCGTGGCGAGAATCTGTCTCCGCACCACGTGCTTTCACCACTGGTGTCCCCAGGGCTCAGTTCTAGGCCCTCTCCTATTCTCTCTATACACCAAGTCACTTGGCTCTGTCATATCCTCACATGGTCTCTCCTATCATTTGCTACGCAGAGCGACACATTTAATTTTCTCCTTTCCCCCTTCTGATAACCAGGTGGTGAATCGCATCTCTGCATGTCTGGTGACATATCCGTGTGGATGTCGGATCACCACCTCAAGCTGAACCTCGGCAAGACGGAGCTGCTCTTCCTCCCGGGGAAGGACTGCCCGCTCCATGATCACGGTTGACAACTCCATTGTGTCCTCCTCCCAGAGTGCAAAGAACCTTGGCGTGACCCTGGACAACACCCTGTCGTTTCTCCGCTAACATCAAAGCGGTGTCCCGATCCTGCAGGTTCATGCTCTACAACATTCGCAGTGTACGACCCTACCTTACACAGAAAACGGCACAGGTACTAATCCAGGCACTTGTCATCTCCCGTCTGGATTACTGCAACCCGCTGTTGGCTGGGCTCCCTGCCTGTGCCATTAAACCCCTACAACTTATCCAGAATGCTGCAGCCCGTCTGGTGTTCGACCTTCCCAAGTTCTCTCATGTCACCCCGCTCCTCCGCACACTCCACTGGCTTCCAGTTGAGGCTCGCATCTACTACAAGACCATGGTGCTTGCCTACAGAGCTGTGAGGGGAACGGCACGTCCTTACCTTCAGGCTCTGATCAGACCCTACACCCAAACGAGGGCACTACGTTCATCCACCTTTGGCCTGCTAGCTCCCCTACCTCTACGGAAGCACAGTTCCCGCAATTTGCTGCTCTGACACCCCAATGGTGGAACAAGCTCCCCACGATGCCAGGACAGCTGAGTCACTGACCACCTTCTGGAGATGCCGAAACCCTACCTCTTTAAGGAATACCTGGAAGTAGTATAAAGTAATCCTTCTACCCCCCCTCCCTCCCCCCACCCCCCATTTAAAAAAAGGAAAAGAAAGTGGTTGTCCCACTGGCTATCATAAGTTGAATGCACCAATTTGTAAGTCACTCTGGATAAGAGCGTCTGCTAAATGATGTAAATGTAAATGGATAAGAGTGTCTGCTAAAATGTAAATAATTCCTCTATACATTTTTCCAACAATTCTTTGAAAACATTGACCACCAAACTAAAGGGAACGGCAGCTCCTGGCATGATGCATATAACTGTAAACATGTATAATAGTGTTAAACGACACGCTAATATGCAATAATTAATACTAACTTGGTATTATTAATTCATAGAAATGCACACCAGTAGCATCCCATGAACCACAGCAAGCTCCCCTTTTGACCTCTATAGTGTTATTCATATCATTACTTTTACTATCATATATTACACCTTAAGTAATTGAGGTTCACTATGTTTGTTATCGTCTATAGGGGCACAAAGGGTTGAATGCCAGGCCAGCCAACCACTATAAATGCAGCCAAAGTTTCCATGTGTTTGATACCCCTCCATTCACTCCATTCCAGCCATTATTATGAGCCGTCCTCCCCTCACCAGCCTCCTGTGCACTCAATACACTATAACTCGTCACACTATCCCCAGGTCCTCTGCTAAGAACATAGAAACACTTGCTGCATCAGTGAGAGGTAGGTGACCTCTTGCCTGAGAATGTGAAATTGACAGTGCACATTGGCTCTCTCAACGTGAGTGCTAATTTTCTCAAGGGCTCTGGCCGTTACAGATACAGTACAAGTATACCACACAAGATCTATGACTATACTGAAGAATACTGGTGAGCATTGATACAGAACCAGTCCAGGTGAAAAAGCCATCCTACATACATGGCAGGTAAGCAACAGCTTTCTCATCTGTAGGACACTAGTATCTACCATTACCTGACATGCACAACAAAACCAACCCTTTAAGGTACTCTACGTAACAACTCCACCAGCAGATAACCCTACATGTCTACATCCCTTTGAGTAAAACTTTAAAAACATTATGATGAGATATACTCTTATCACATGCACTTAAGACAAATGTCCATAGCCAATTTAATTAAATTACTGATTAGAACCCTTGTGGAATTCCTTAAATTACTACAACTTGGGAAGAGATATCATCTCAATCACTAGCTAATTATTTCTACCAGTTAATGGGAATTAGCTATTTACACACACATATGGACTATTTTCTCCCCTTCAGACATTAGTAATAGCTAGTCTAATATAAAAAATTCCCATAGATTATTCAGGCCAAGGCATGCATTTTTAAAAAATGTGCAATGATTTACATGATTTACACATACTCGTAATGCATACATTACACAAATGTAAGCAAAACATCTAACTGAAGAGGAATAAGTGATATCATTGGTATAATTTCAGTCGTATTGGCAGCTGTGGTTATGGTGTGGTACAGTTATAGCAGCAGCGGCAGCTTTCTGGTACAGTGGTAGCAGTGGAGGCAATAGCACGTTTGTACCATGGTTAACTGAGGCATTACCTTTTTTAAAGCCAGTAATGACACACGGCTTAGAGGTCTGGCTGTCAGCTTCTGAATTGCATCAACTTTTTTGTCTGATTATGTACTTTTTTGGGCGACCTGACCAAATTCACATATAAATGTGAGTTATAGATCTGTCATTCTCATTGAAAGCAAATCGAAGAATAGGTAGATATGTTCTATGTGTGCTATTTCTACGCTTCCATTTAGTTTTTGCATCTTTTTCTTTCGGCTTTGTACTCCAGCTTCAAACAGCTGAAAATACAATATTTTTGGTTATGGAAAATATATTTCACAGCGGTTTGGATGGTACAATAATTCTCTACACTATACTTGCTTGTTTAAACTGAACAGGCAAACTATTAGAATTTTAGAAACCAGGAAATAGTGGAGCGATTTCTGCATAGTGCACCTTTTAAATTGCTGAACAAGCTGAATAGTTTTTGTTGGCCTCTTGCCCGGTTTCACTGAAGTCAAAACCACTCTGTAAAATACAGTCCTGAAGCTCTCCCTGATATATTTCTGTAGATGTTCATCGATTCCATTTAGTTTAAAACAGATAATTTGTTCTCCCACCAGCTATCTGCATACCAAAGTTAACCATCAGCACCACTGAACCATAAAAGCTTGGCTTCCATGATTGGGGGCAATAGTTAGGCTATTTCGGGTCTCAGGGATGGGAATGTAGGATGGCAAAGCCCCACTATAAAGGAATCACCAAGGTCATATTTGCTTTGTGTAGGAACACCCTTTAAAGTTGTAAGAACACCCTGACCTGCTTTTCCAAACAGTCAAATCTCTAAATATTGGTTGTGTGTGTGTGTGTGTGTGTGTGTTGTGTGCATGCGATTGCCTGTCTTATCTTCATCTGAGTGTCTGTGTTGATAGTCTGACACGAAGTGAAAGCACACATTATTTTTAGATTTTTTTTTGTAGCCTACTATTTAGTAAAATGGAGTTGAGTTCGAGGCTGCGAATTTAATTGGTGGGAAAGTTTCTCTGACTATCGGTCTCCCTTACAAATCCAGTAACACATGCTATGATTCAAGTGTCCTGTATTTCCTCTTGGGTGGCACTGCCAACACCAACGAGGAACCTTTGAATAAATAAGTTATATAGCTCGGTTTAATGTATTTTAACGCACCTTTGGTTACATTAGTCTGATTAATTTGAACCAGTGAATCCGCACTTTTCAGTCTCGTGCGTAATAACCCGCAGTAGCTAATCAGTAAAGTCTCACCCCTTTCATCTCCCAACATACAGTGTGTGATGCCTGTGAACACAATGGACTTGTAGACCAAAACCGATAAAATAAATCTACAACCCATTGATAATTGTAGCGATAAAGACCGGCCAACACAATGACACGTTACCTTCGGCGAAGCAGACGCATTGCATGAACAAATGAGGAGTCCAGCGTATCTTTCTCGGCCATCCAGCTCCGGTAAGCATTTCTCCCTGATCCATGATAAAGTATCTCTCCTGTTCACCGCTTGTGCAGGTGAGACGAGAAAAGCGATGAGCGTCGAATGCGCGTCTCGCTTCCGCTTGTATTCTCTTTATGGGGTAGGCTACCGCAAGGAAAAGCCGTAAGGAATCTCTCCAATTACACGTAATGCTTGACTGAGAACTGAAAGGAATTCTGGGCTATAAACACATCTCTCCAAATCCCGCTCAATCGCGACTCCCTCCTGGAGAATCGGCCACCTTAGCAAAGAGGCTGCGTGGCGCTCCCCCGCCCCCTCTGAAACACGATTGGTCATATCAGACAGACTATTCACCAAACAACAAATCTCAACACTGTTATCGTAGTAAGATGTTGTAGTAGGCTACAGCGAATATTTTTCCTCCCTCAGCCGCTGTCCTTGGTGCTGACAATCTCTTACATGTGGAAGCAAGCAGATATATTTTAGTAATTTAGCAGACGCCCTTATCCAGAGCGACTTACAGTAGTGAGTTCATTCATTTTCATATTTGTTCATACTGGTCGCCCTTGATTCGAACCCACAATCCTGGCGTTAGCAAGTGCCGTCTCTACCAACTGAGCCACAAGGGACACAGATAGAGTAAAGATAGCTAGGCAACCAATACACCTGTTTAATATGAATGAAATGCCATATCTTAGGCTACCATGTATTGGTGCCCATGTATTGTCACTACTCTATTCCTTTTACTAGACATAAAGTATTTTGACAATACGTTTGTGGCAGGTGAGAACTGTCAATCTGGAATTCGGTTGATTTCTGTAAAGCAAGAGCCATCTTACACAAATTGGTCTGAAAGAGAAATAAATGAAATGGTACAGATCAAACATCTCAAGGCATTCCTGATATTAATTTGCAGAATATAAATGAGCCATTACAGTTGATTGTCACAATAGTAATGTGACTTTTTGTTTTGTTCCAATGCAGTGAAACACTAAAGTGAGAAGAGGTGTTTGTTTTCATCTCCATTCTATTTGTGAAAATATCATAAATATTCGGGACATGCTGGCCAAATACTGCACACATTTGGGTGGGTTGTTTTGTCAATCCGTACACTCTTAAAAAAAGGGTTCCAAAGAGTTCTTCAGCTGTCCCCATTGGAGAACCCTTTTTAGTTCTACATGGAACCCAAAAGGGTTCTACCTGGAACCAAAAGGGTTCTTCAAAGGATTCTCCTATGGGGATAGCTGAAGAACCCCTTTGTGTTCTAGGGATAGCACTTTATTTTCTAAGTGTGTGGGAAGGACGTGAAAAATAATGTTGCATGTAACATTCCCTCAAGCCTGCCTTGTGGTTTGAGTGAGACTTATTTTGGTATGACTGTGAATACTAATCAATGGATTTGTTGTGAGCTTCTACTTGCCAAGTTGGATTAGAATGTGGTGACAACCAGTCTACAGAAAGATCACATGCACACAGGGCACACACGCACGCACACACACACACACACACACACACACACACACACACACACACACACACACACACACACACACACACACACACACACACACACACACACACACACACACACACACACACACACACACGCACACACACACAAACACACACACACACACACACACACACACACACACACACACACACACACACACTTAAGTCAGTGTATAAATCCAGCTCGTTTCATTAATGACTGAATAGATTACAGACCTCGTGTCATGAACGTAACTGAACATAATCACTAATATTGACTTATATTGTGTCATATCATTTCAACTCTTCTAGTATGAAACATTCTAAATACTCCTACAGGTTCTTAGAATAAAGGATACACTTATAGACATTCTAAATGGTAGAAGCATTAGTGTTTCAACAGCTATCCATGTCCTCCACAAGGACACATATACAGCAGCTTATATCAATGTCCATTACAAGATGGGCTCAGTCGTAATGGATTTGGTTTCTTGACGTGATGTGCTCTCTCTGGGAGGCTGAGGGGAAGAGAGAACGTTCCATAACCCAAGGACAAAGACATCCCCACTAAAACACAAAGGTTCTGTGATCTCATAGCTTAGTGAGAGCTTTAGTACAAAGCATACGGCTACACAGAGCAACCATTTACACATAGAGCAGATTCACCTTGAGTCTGAGATTGTGTATTTTGTATTTATTAAGGATCCCCATGAGCTACTGCCAAAGCAGCAGCTACTCTTCCTGGGGTCCAGCAACATTAAGGCAGTTATATTCAATTAAAAATATTACATGACATTACATTTCATAACACTTTTTCACAACACATTAAGTGTGTGCCCTCAGGCCACTACTCTACTACCACACATCTACAATACAATATCCATGTGTAGCGTGTAGAGTGTGAGTGTT
Source organism: Coregonus clupeaformis (assembly GCF_020615455.1). Lineage (NCBI taxonomy): Eukaryota > Metazoa > Chordata > Actinopteri > Salmoniformes > Salmonidae > Coregonus > Coregonus clupeaformis. Next base: position 24,015 of record NW_025536565.1, read on the forward strand.
ATCATGTGTATTTGCACGACAAGACTAAGTCGATTTGTTATGTAGTTTGTATACTCCTGTGTAAAACAAATACTGTAGCAACCTGCATTGTTGTTATAATGATAACAGTCTTTCAATGCACTGACAAAATACTGGTTGTTTTTTTCCCAACTGATCTTTATTTTTTCGGTATAAACTGTAAGCTGTATGCTTTCTGAAGCAGAATGCCGACTTGCCTGTCTGAGAAATACTGTACATTAACAATTCTGTTTTTACTGACAGACTCATGCAACTTAAGAAGTTTAGAATATTGGTTGATGCTCTGTGTTTGGTGGATAGGATCATCAAAGGAGGCAGACAAATAGCCAATTTGGTGATTTCTAGAATTATCCACAGGTGGGATTGAGGGGAATTAACATTCTGTTAGGAATAATGGGTCAGCATCATTCAAAAATGAAGATTTTGTGAGATGACTGCTGAGATTGTACTGATTAGAGCCTGGCGATAAGGACAGAAATCCATATCGCAATAAATTGCCTGAATTGATGCGATAACAACAATAAACAGAATGATACGTTTATAACCTTAATGTGCACCACAGTTTTTGTTGTATTAGCCTTTAAACTACTGGTACTAGTTTGATGGTTGTAGACATCAATTGTTACATTAACAATCACCCATGTTAGCAAGCTCATTACATTTCTAGTATAGGCTACTTATCGTAATGACCGATAAGTAAAATGCATGCGATAGGTGATCTGTATGGTCGGTGCCGATACTTTTCGGTTTATCGTCCCAGCTCTAATAGTGGTCACTCTCAGTCTCTCTCACATTAAACTTCACAAATGAAGCTTTACTTAGGAGGTATCTTCTTCATGGTGCATGAACAACAAAGCTTTACTTAGGAGGTATCTTCTTCATGGTGCATGAACAACAAAGCTTTCTTTCAAACTTTGATGGTACGGACAGTAGTCTGTGACAAATAACGTTTAGGCTTTAATTAATTTAAAGATGAGCTGATTACATGTCATTGATCCAGTGAAAGAGGAATCTTAATGCTATATCACTGTCATATACAGTACATTGATATGTTTTTCTCTGATTGGTTCCCCTGTGTAATATCTGCTTGGTTGTATAGTCCAAAGACAGAGTGATACGATATATGTTAGGAGGGATATAATGTTCAATTTTAAAACATGTATGACCATGTGAATAACAGAACCAACATATATTAAAAAGGTCCAATGCAGCTGTTTTTATCTCAATATCAAATAATTTCTGGGTAACAATGAAGTACCTTACTGTGATTGTTTTCAAATCAAATGGTCAAAAAATAAACAAAAATACTGTAGCTTCTTAGCAAAGAACAATTTCTCAAGTAAGAATTTTGCTAGGACTGTCTGGGAGTGGTCTGAGAAGGGAGGGAAAACTGAAAATGATCTGTTATTGGCAGAGGGTTTGGAACTCTCTGTCTTATTGGTCTATTAACCTGGTGACATCACCAGGCAGGCCAAACTACATCACACCAGAACAGACTGAAATTTCAGGTGGTCTTTTCAAACAGCTCTTACTTACATTAAAATGGCATTATCATAATTTGGTATTATTCCAACCTCATAGTGTGGAAATATATATAAAACACCGGAAAATAACGTTTTTTGACTGCACTGGGTCTTTACTGATGCATAGACTAGAGGAAAGGGTCAAAGTATTGCAAAGGGACCATAACAGCCATCTCTGAGTAGGGAAAACACCCATTTATGAAGAATTTATTTGAGCAGACAATACATTGAGTGCTCCTTTTTCAAAGCACAATACTTGAAAGGGTTTGCTATGGTGCAACTTTCACAAGGTATAACAATGATCTCAGAATTCCAGTGGTGTCCTCAAATGCCAGTTAGGCATACATTTACATTTTAGTCATTTAGCAGACGCTCTTATCCAGAGCGACTTACAGGAGCAATTAGGGTTAAGTGCCTTGCTCAAGGGCACATCGACAGATTTTTCACCTAGTCGGCTCGGGGATTAGAACCAGCGACCTTTCGGTTACTGGCACTACGCTCTTAACCACTAAGCTACCTGCCGCCCCAGGCAGGCAGGGAGGTTGCAGACATATTGCAAATACTTTACTAAAGTTAAACTTTATCTTTAAAAACACTTTTTAATGGATGTTATTCCAAGAATAAGATAATGAAAGTATGGGACAAATCACTCACACTGCCACAGTCTTAAATGCATTTATGTAATTTTTTTGTTTGCCACAGCTGCATAGTGATATGAAATGGATGGATTATTACAGCTCTCTAGTGGCCAAACATTACACTGCATATTCAGAGTCCAAACATGACAGACAGTCCACATTGATTGATGATTTGCATTTATATTGTCAATAAGATTCAGAAAACAGGCAGTTTATGCATTTGTGGCCTGCAATTACAGCACTAACAGCTCTGAACCATGTCAGCAGCGAATTTTTGAAATCACAAACCAAATTACTATTTTTTTACTATTAGCTGAACATTATGAACTGATTCAACACATCTTGTATTTTCATTATATTGTAGAAAAAGACACCTCACATTAAAGTCCACTGTTATTGCAAATACAAAATGGCACACTTTTAAAACTGTCATGAAAGACATTTCCCCTCTTTGCAGTATTATAGTTATACCACCAGATCTCATTATAAGATGTCATTTTGCAGTGCTTGAAATCATTTTTAAATTTGCTTTGACAAACCAACTGCAATTTTTTTACTATTAGCTGAACATTATGAACTGATTCAACACATATTTTATTTCCATTATATTATATAAAAGACACCTCACATTAAATCTGCTGTCATTGCAAATACAAATGGCGCACTTTTAAAAATGTCAAAGCAGATTTCAAATGATCACAAGCACTGCAAAATAACATTTTATAATGAGATCTGGAAGTATAACTATATCCTCTGTAATGTCATAACGCTCTCACTAGGTAGGTGCAGCCTGGTGCTACTTTAAGTGTGTATGAAAAATCAGTGTGAATGTAACAGAAAAGGAGATGATGAATTTGTTATTTTAGCAGGGACCCAGAATGCTTGGAAATCCAATATCCCTGTGTGTGAATTATTAACTAGAATGGTTCAGTGAAGGAAAGGTAATATTAAGGTATGGTCAATGTGAGACCAAATGGCTCTCCTACACTCTTAGAAAAAAAGGTGCTATCTAGAACCTAAAAGAGTTCTTCAGCAGTCCCCATAGGATAACCCTTTGAAGAACCCTTTTCGTTCCCGGTAGAACCCTTTTGGTTCCGTGTAGGAACCTTTTCAGAGAGTTCTATATGAAACCCAAAAGGGTTCCATCTAGAACCAAAAAGGGTTCTACCATGGAATCAAAAAGGGTTATCCTATAGATGCAGTAAAGAGGTCAATGGAATGCAGACCGTGGGGATGGAAGAAGGATGCCGGATTGGCGCCCATTCAACAAATCTGATCTAACAAAGTGGATATTCGTCAACTCCGTCATGATTTATGTATTGTAAAAGGCCCACAATGTGGTTAGTAAGTCCCTATTTGGATATATTTAGCTGTTTTAACATTTAAAAGTGGTTCCTTTTTCAGGTCTAGAAGAAGTGACTGCTAAATGCTGACTACCGTTCGTACAGTATAAGCGAGTAATATAACTAGCATACATAAATCAGTGATGGTAGGGTAGTCAAAGTAATTTTTAACTGCAAAGTTGATTAGTGACAATGACAAGAACTTGTATTGGGGTTGACATCCATACAAGCATTATACTCTGATTTTTACCTCAACATAGTGTGAAATACACATATAAACAATAGCCTAAATGTAGGGTAATTTTGCTGGGGGGCAATGAGGAGATTCGGCATCTTTCCCCCATGCATTTCCATTGTCTGGGTCGAGTTCCATTGACCTCTTCACCGCAACTATGGGGAAGAACCCTTTTGAACCTTTTTTTCTACGAGTGAAAAATATATGGCAAATAGAAGTCCAATATGGATGGTGTTAAGAGATAGATAGATCTATTTGTGAGAGAAAAAAACATATGGGGGATTCCCTGTCTTAGGTCAGTTAGGATCACCACTATATTTTAAGATTGTGATATGTCAGAATAATAGTAGAGAGAATATTTATTTCATCACATTCCCAGTGGGTCAGAAGTTTACATACAATTAGTATTTGGTAGCATTGCCTTTAAATTGTTTAACTTGGGTCAAACGTTTCGGATAGTCTTCCACAAGCTTCCCACAATAAGTTGGGTGAATTTTGGCCCATTCCTCCTGACAGAGCTGGTTTAACTGAGTTAGGTTTGTAGGCCTCCTTGCTCACACACACTTTTTCAGTTCTGCCCATAAACTTTCTATTGGATTGAGGTCAGGGCTTTGTGATGGCCACTCCAATACCTTGACTTTGTTGTCCTTAAGACATTTTGCCACAACTTTGTAAGTATGCTTGGGGTCATTGTCCATTTGGAAGACACATTTGACCAAGCTTTAACTTCCTGACTGATGTCTTGAGATGTTGCTTCAATATATCCACATCATTTTCCTTCCTCATGATGCCATCTATTTTGTGAAGTGCACCAGTCCCTCCTGCAGTAAAGCAACCCCACAGCATGATGCTGCCACCCCCCATGCTTCACGGTTGGGATGGTGTTCTTCGGCTTGCAAGTCCCCCCTTTTTTCTCCAAACATAACAATGGTCATTATGTGTCACGAGTTACAAAGCCAGAACCCAGAAGCAGACCAGGACAAGGTAAGTTGAAACGAAGGTGAGTGTTTATTTACAAATTCAAGAGTGATGCTGAATAATCCAGGGAACAGAGCGGGCGGCGTTGATTAGTTGTTGGGGGTGCAGTGGTTGATCCCGTCATGGCTCGGCAGCCGCCGACCACCAGGCAGAGGTTGGATGAAGGCTCCGGACGAGTGACTGCAGATGGAACAAAACGGAGGTAAGTAAACAACAAACCAACAAGGTGCAAAAAACAACAAAACTACCGCTAGAGGCTCTAAGACTGATACTCTGGTAAACCTACTGTTCATGGCTAACGATCCGGCAGGGAATGGATGTTAGGCCAGAGCCTAAGAAGGGTGATGATCAGGACCAGGTGTGCAGATTGCTGATGGGATGCAGGTGCGGAAATCAAGAGAGCTCCCCGGAGCGTTCCAGAACCCTCGGGAAACTGGAGATCCCGAGCAGAAAAAACTAGTCCACAGACAGGACCTGACTCAGACTGCCGGGATCGTTACATTATGGCCAAACAGTACTATTTTTGTTTCATCAGACCCAAGGAAATTTCTCCAAAAAGTAAGATCTTTGTCCCCATGTGCAGTTGCAAATCGTAGTCTGGCTTTTTTATGGCGGTTTTGGAGCAGTGGCTTCTTCCTTGCTGAGCGGCCTTTCAGGTTATGTCAATATAGGACTCGTTTTACTGTGGATATAGATACTTTTGTACCTGTTTCCTCCAGCATCTTAACAAGGTCCTTTGCTGTTGTTCTGGGATTGATTTGCACTTTTACGCACCCAAAGTATGTTCATCTCTAGGAGACAGAAACGTGTCTCCTTCCTGAGCAGTATGACGGCTGCGTGGTCCCATGGTGTTTATACTTGCGTACTATTGTTTGTACAGATGAACGTGGTATCTTCAGGCGTTTGGAAATTGCTCCCAAGGATGAACCAGACTTGTGGAGGTCTACCATTTTTTTTCTGAGGTCTTGGCTGATTTCTTTTGATTTTCCCATGATGTCAAGCAAAGAGGCACTGAGTTTGAAGGTAGGCCTTGAAATAGATCCACAGGTACACCTCCAATTGACTCAAATGATGTCAATTAGCCTATCAGAAGCTTCTAAAGCCATGACATCATTTTCTGGAATATTCCAAGCTGTTTAAAGGCACTGTCAACTTAGTGTATGTAAGCTTGGAATTGGAATACAGTGAATTATAAGTGAAATAATCTGTCTGTAAACAATTGTTGGAAAAATTACTTGTGTCATGCCGAAGTAGATGTCCTAACCGACTTGCCAAAACTATAGTTTGTTAACAAGAAACAACCTAAGTGTATGTAAACTTCCGGTCGTCAACTGCATTTATTCCTTGTGTTATTTATTTATTTATTATTTCAATTTTTTTCCTCTCTGCGTTATTGGGAAGGGCCCATAAACATTTCACTGTTAGTCTACACCTGTGGTTTACAAAGCATGTGACAAATAATATTTGATTTGATTTGATTAAATCACTGAGGTGGTTTCTGGAGTGAACTAAGGTATTGTATCAACAGCATTGTACAATTAGTATCCAGGGTAAGCTACCAATGGCTAATGTTTTGCAACTCAATCATTGCAATGAAATAAATGTCTTTGCCACACCAAGTGATATGAAATGTAACAGACTTCAGTATACCGATCAAGCTCCTCACTGTCTCCGCTGGTGTTTTAATGGGACTAGCCTACATTGTATAGGGCTGTGAATCACAGCAACATGGTCAAGAGCCAGGGCTATACTTCTGCATCTAGGCTGGTTCAGAGTACAGGCTTGGGCTAATAATCCCTGCTGTTGCTCTTGGCTAAAAGTGCCAACACCACCAGCTGTAGTGGGAGTGCAGCCTTGCAGGAATCAGACCAGCCAATGCCCTTTGTGACCCGCAATCATTTTCAGCGCTAGCTACCTGGTAAAAGTGAGTTTAATAATTGCCTCTGGTAAGAAAGAAAATGTGGATATAATAGGATATTAGACCTCACAGAGATAATTGAAATTCAAATGTTTATTACTTCAGAGCGCTACATTGCATATCAGCAGTCACTATGGACCATGGTCCATCCATTTATGGCAAAACATTCAAGGGCAAAAACATTTCCCATGTTCTATTTACTCATTGAAAAGCTGTGTATCTTGTTTTGTGTTAAATTATTTCTCCTTTGAAGCAATAAAAAAAGAAACAGCTAAGAGAAGAAGGTAACACCTTGCCTTGCAAGGGAATTTGATAAGGCATTGTTTCCTAAAGCATAATTGTTTTCACATTTTCTGTGTGCAAACCAGTTAGCTACTGATATACAAACACTCTGTTCAAAGCCAACCCATATGCTGTCTAATATAACTGACATATAAGCGGTAGATGGAAAGGGCTCAGTGCGTTACCCAGTTTATTGTTGTATAAAGCATCAGGGGATGAAAAATAAAATGAAGATGTCTTATTTTGTCAGTAAAACTAAGTTAAACAGTGCCTCCCTTTCGGAGAAGTACACTACATGACCAAAAATATGTGGACACCTGCTCGTCGAACATCTCATTCCAAAATCATGGGCATTAATATGGAGTTGTTCCCCCCTTTGCTGCTTTAACAGCCTACACTCTTCTGGGAAGGCTTTCCACTAGATGTTGGAACATTGCTGCGGGGACTTCCATTCAGCCAGAAGAACATTAGTGAGGGTCGGGCACTGATGTTGGGCAATTAGGCCTGGCTCACAGTCGGTGTTCCAATTCATCCCAAAGGTGTTCGATGGGGTTGAGGTCAGGGCTTTGTGCAGGCCAGTCAAGTTCTTCCACACCGATCTCAACAAACCATTTCTGTATGGATCTTGCCTTGTGCACAGGGGTATTGTCATGCTGAAACAGGAAAGGGCCTTCCCCAAACTGTTGCCACAAAGTTGGAAGCACAGAATCATTTAGAATGTCATTGAATGCTGTAGCGTTAAGATTTCCCTTCACTGGGGCCTAGCCCGAACCATGAAAAACAGCCCCAAACCATTATTCCTCCTCCACCAAACTTTACAGTTGGCTCTATGCATTGGGGCAGGAAGCGTTCTCCTGGCATCCGCCAACCCCAGATTCGTCCCGAGGACTGCCAGATGGTGAGAATGCGTTTCCACTGCTCCAGAGTCCAATGGTGGCGAGCTTTACACCACTCCAGCCGACACTTGGCATTGCGCATGGTGATGTTAGGCTTGTAAGTGCGGCTGCTCAGCCATGGAAACCCATTTCATTAAGCTCTCGACGAACAGGTCTTGTGCTGACGTTGCTTCCAGAGGCAGTTTGGAACTCAGTAGTTCCGGTCCTGTTCTGTGAGCTTGTGTGGCCTACCACTTCGAGGCTGAGAGGTTGTTGTTCCTAGACGTTTCCACTTCACAATAACAGCACTTACAGTTGGCCAGGGCAGAAATATGACGAACTGACTTGTTGCAAATGTGGCATCCTATGACGGTGCCACGTTGAATGTCACTGAGCTCTTCAGTGAGGCCATTCTACTGCCAATGTTTGTCTATGGACATTGCATGGCTGTGTGCTCGATTTTATACACCTGTCAGCAACGGGTGTGGCTGAAATAGCTGAATCCACTAATTTGAATGGGTGTCCATATACTTTTGTCTATATAGTGTATATGAATGCAGCAGTTAGAATGTGATTTGTGACACTCTAAAACACATTTTAAGTGTATAACTCAATCATGTGTTGTTAGTGCTGCTATGAAATTAGGTATGACTGTTTCAAGGCTGTTCTGTGCTAGTTATAAAGGTTAATGGAGATACAGTTTAGCCCTTCATTGAGAAGTTAAATTAATTTATCTGACCACTTGGTTCCCTGGAATGTATGATCCTCACTGACTTCTACAGCGTAAACAATCATAGGAATCAGCGTCATAGTTTATCCTCTATCTGTCCATCTAGGGTACGAAGGCCAAACATCTCTGCTCATACCGACATGAAACATACGTGTTAAGAAAAAGTTTGAAAGCACACCAATGATAATTTCACGGAAATGAAAAGCAACAAGAACGCCATGGGAAAATTGAAAAATATTGGTATGTTGTTATCCTTTCAAGAAGCAGTGTGTTTGTGATGACTCTGAAGAAGAGCTGAAGAACAGTTAACATGTGATGTTCATTCATCATTTTAACTATTTTGTGTGTTCATCAAACAAAGTGTGTGGTATACAGTATAACAACATAGAGGCAAGGTACAGTAACCAAAAGGTGAACACTATCTAATCTCTACTTCACATATTTCATAGTGGCCTGGGTACAGATGTTGTGCATTGAAGGTTCAAAATGTTTCCATAATAACTGTGCTGTATCTCGCACTTGCAGTTCCTTTGTATTCTTCATCTTGACACAATGATTCATGATTCGCTTTCAGTTTCTTACACAATGATTTCAATGAAATGCCATAGTGAGCCTGAGCCCATACACCCTTAGAAAAAAAGATACTATCTAGATCCTAAAAGGGTTCTTCAGCTGTCCCCATAGGATAACCCTTTGAAGAACCCTTTTGGTTCCAGGTACCGTATAACCCTTTTGGGCTCCATCTTTTCCACAGAGGGTTCTATGTGGAACCTTAAAGGGTTCTACCTGGAACCAAAAAAGGTTCTACCTGGAACCAAAAAGCGATTCTCCTATGGGGAGAGCCGAAGAACCCCCTTTGGAATCCTTTTTTCTAATAGTGTACAACCTCCTTGCTCATGCATGATGAAAAATGGAAAACTAAGGGATGGAAAGCTGGATAGCCTGATCAATATCATGACTTTAACAACATCAATACAGCATAGATCAATAGCATCATCAAATCCCATTTGCTGTTGTAGTTTACTATTTATCTTATTACTCACAAAAAATGCAATAGAATGAATTGCAAGCAGGTGCTATGAAAGGTTCTGTTGAGAAAATGTGCGATTGATTCTGAGATACAAATTGTTTTGAAGTGCAAATTAGTTGGAAGGAGCAGCTAGAGCCATATATCAGAGGGCTACTCATACATCACATTGTATTTGGATACAACAACAACAAATACTCACTGGGAGAAACTTGCTGCTATGTCGAAAGTATTTTTTCAACCTAGACTTGCTGTAGGAAATGAGTCTACTGTCACTCTCTGTGAACAACACCAGATTGTGTTACCCAACACATTAGTGAGAAGAACCACATCTAAATAAAGAATCAATAGCTTAAGTGTTTGATCCCTCAGATGGCATCTTAAATGCAGAACGGTTTAGATCAATAAATAAGGTCTACCAGAAGAAATATGAAGCCTTTATTCATCATATCCCACTGAGATTGTGCTACCGCACACATAGGATACTTGACTCTTTAAAATGCCTTTGCTGGCACTTCTTTTACTCTCACAGTCCCAGGGATGCTCTCAGAACTGAAAACTCAAAGAGCCGTTAAAGGCACTATTTCAAAAGGAGAGAAAGCCATTGTAAGTTCTGTATAGACTTTTCAATAGGGGTATTTTAAATGTCATCATTTTCAGTATTTAAAACAAACATTTGGGAGAAGCCAATGTAGGCCTTTGTACACCTGTAATGATTGAAAAAGCTAGAAATATTTGATGTAATCTTGATTTGTTTTATAACCAACAAAAATCTGTTAACCTAAAGTCAAGTTTGATTTTGTGAACTCTGCCAAGCTGAAGCGCCAGGCAAACTAAATGAAACGCACCCACTGTCTTTTTCTCATTTAGTCAAAATGCACCGTTGACCTTCGATTGAAAAGGTTTCCTCCTGGAGCCATTAAGTGAGCACACGGCACCAAATCCCCTAGTTTCAGACTGCTAATGATCCTTACACCTCTGAAGTCTCTAGCCACTTCCATGCCAGTCAGAAGAACTAAGGTGTTTTATCTCTGAACACTCAAAAGCTGGTTTCTCCACCGACTGTTGGATAAGGTGTTAACAACACCCGGTAGAGACTAGAGATCCTGACTGCCAATGTGTCCAGCCTGAGACATGCCATTAAGTTACCATGACACTCACACCTCACCAAATCAAAATCAAATGTATTGGTCACATACACATGGTTAGCAGATGTTCAAATCAAATCAAATCAAATCAAATTTTATTGGTCACATGCGCCGAATACAACAGGTGCAGACATTACAGTGAAATGCTTACTTACAGCCCTTAACCAACAGTGCATTTATTTTAAACAAAAAAAGTAAGAATAAAACAACAACAAAAAAAGTGTTGAGAAAAAAAGAGCAGAAGTAAAAAAAAAGTGACAGTAGGGAGGCTATATATACAGTAAAATAAAGTGACAGTAGGGAGGCTATATATACAGGGGGGGTACCGTTGCAGAGTCAATGTGCGGGGCACCGGCTAGTTGAGGTAGTTGAGGTAATATGTACATGTGGGTAGAGTTAAAGTGACTATGCATAAATACTTAACAGAGTAGCAAGCAGCGTAAAAAGGATGGGGTGGGGGGGCAGTGCAAATAGTCCGGGTAGCCATGATTAGCTGTTCAGGAGTCTTATGGCTTGGGGGTAGAAGCTGTTGAGAAGTCTTTTGGACCTAGACTTGGCACTCCGGTACCGCTTGCCGTGCGGTAGCAGAGAGAACAGTCTATGACTAGGGTGGCTGGAGTCTTTGACAATTTTGAGGGCCTTCCTCTGACACCGCCTGGTATAGAGGTCCTGAATGGCAGGGAGCTTTGCCCCAGTGATGTACTGGGCCGTACGCACTACCCTCTGTAGGTCAGAGGCCAAGCAGTTGCCATACCAGGCGGTGATGCAACCAGTCAGGATGCTCTCGATGGTGCAGCTGTAGAATTTTTTGAGGATCTGAGGACCCATGCCAAATCTTTTTAGTCTCCTGAGGGGGAAAAGGCTTTGTCGTGCCCTCTTCACGACTGTCTTGGTGTGTTTGGACCATGATAGTTCGTTGGTGATGTGGACACCAAGGAACTTGAAGCTCTCAACCTGTTCCACTACAGCCCTGTCGATGAGAATGGGGGCGTGCTCAGTCCTCTTTTTTTTCCTGTAGTCCACAATCATCTCCTTTGTCTTGGTCACGTTGAGGGAGAGGTTGTTGTCCTGGCACCACACGGCCAGATCTCTGACCTCCTCCCTATAGGCTGTCTCATCGTTGTCGGTGATCAGGCCTACCACTGTTGTGTCGTCGGCAAACTTAATGATGGTGTTGGAGTCGTGCCTGGCCATGCAGTCATGGGTGAACAGAGAGTACAAGAGGGGACTGAGCACGCACCCCTGAGGGGGCCCCCGTGTTGAGGATCAGTGTGGCAGATGTGTTGTTACCTACCCTTACCACCTGGGGGCGGCCCGTCAGGAAGTCCAGGATCCAGTTGCAGAGGGAGGTGTTTAGTCCCAGGATCCTTAGCTTAGTGATGAGCTTAGAGGGCACTATGGTGTTGAATGCTGAGCTGTAGTCAATGAATAGCATTCTCACGTAGGGTGTTCCTCTTGTCCAGGTGGGAAAGGGCAGTGTGGAGTGCGATAGAGATTGCATCATCTGTGGATCTGTTGGGGCGGTATGCAAATTGGAGTGGGTCTAGGGTTTCTGGGATTATGCTGTTGATGTGAGCCATGACCAGTCTTTCAAAGCACTTCATGGCTACAGACGTCAGTGCTACGGGTCGGTAGTCATTTAGGCAGGTTATCTTAGAGTTCTTGGGCACGGGGACTATGGTGGTCTGCTTGAAACATGTTGGTATTACAGACTCAGTCAGGGACATGTTGAAAATGTCAGTGAAGACACTTGCCAGTTGGTCAGCACATGCTCGGAGTACACGTCCTGGTAATCCGTCTGGCCCTGCGGCCTTGTGAATGTAGATGTTATTGCGAGTGTAGCGAAATGCTTGTGCTTCTAGTTCCGACAGTGCAGCAATATCTAACAAAATCTAATACACACAATTCTAAGTAAAGGAATGGAATATGAATATCCAATAGTTCTTACCGGCTGTATGTAATAACCCTTAAGATTTTCTGGGCTAACAATGTAAGAAATAATACATTAAAAAAAACAAAATACTGCAAAGGACTAGAAGCGAGGCAGCCCTCTCTGTCGGCGCCAACTTTACCATTGTTACAGCCTACATAATAGGCATATTGCTCTCTTGTGAAAGTGAAACCAGAGCTACAAATAGTAATATGCACTAATTTGTTGAAGGGTGCCAGTCTGCAAACAGATTAAATGTGAGTGTGATAGTTTTATTGTGAAGACAGTAGGCAATAACAATATGCCATACCAGTGCATTCTGATGATAATATTACAAGTGCAGTTTAGACCTAAAGGATGTGCACCTAAAATATAGGCTACATAGATAATCAGAACATAGACAAGCACGACTTGGAGCAGAAATGTAATACTACAGTAGCCTGAACTGTATGTGAAAATACATATATTTATTAGGCCTAATCAGTTTACTTACGACATTCTTCTGTCAGTTTTTTAAATATGATTTGTTTTTGTAGTCTTTGTCAGACCTGAAGATAAAGCCAGAAATAGTTGTGCATGGCGGTGCATTAGCCACCCCTGATGAGATCGCTAAGGCATCTGTGGATAGGGTGAAGTCAGCAGCTACTGCAGGCTTTCCCGGCTATGAAGAGAGGAGGCAGTACCAGGGCGGGATTAAGAAATTATTATTTATTTATTTTTATTGAAAAATTGTCCTTTTAAAAAGGCATTTAATGCAATTCTACGTCCTCCAACTTATCAGAGCTCTTGCAGCATGAACTGACATGTTGTCCACCCAATCAAAGGATTAGATAATTAATCTATTACTGAAAGCATAAGCTACTGCTAGCTAGCACTGCAATGCATAAAATGTGGTGAGTAGTTGTGTCAAAGAGAGAGAAAAGACAATAGTTGAACAGTTTTGATCAAATTAATTTATTCAAAAATGAAGAAGCAAGAGAGAGAGAGAGAGAGAGAGCTAGCTATATTTAATATTTTTTTCACTTTCTGTTACTTAGCTAGTGAATGCAGATAGCTAGTTTAGCCTACTCAAAAACCTGGCTCAAACAGAGAGGGATGATATGTTACCGAGCTGGCAATGGCTATCCAACACTGGAACTCTTCCAAGTCAAGGTAAGCTTTTGTCTTTTACTAATTTCACCAGCATAACTGCTAAATTGCTTGCTAAATGTACACTGTACTGCATGATTGTAGTGGGTGTACTAACGCATTAGTTCTAGTAGCTATATTGAGTTGACGTTAGCTAATATGGTGACAACGATGTAGGCTGTGTGCAGCGGTTAGCGGTTATGATATGAAGGTTTGGCTTGGAAAGGTTTTTCCGCCTGGTCACAGACAGCTGATGTGTTGTGCACTGAAGTGAGATAAGGAGAGGACGTAGATGCGTGAAGGAGTTATCCAACGATGAAAGGGATCATGCTGTTTGTATGTAGCTGCTATGGAAGTAAACTGTGTTTGCATGTGATCAGGGGGTGTATACAAAACATTTCTTAAACAGAAGCAAACAGAACCAAACGGGGATAAACATACCTGCCTTTGTCCAATAGAAACTCACGTTTGCAACTGTTGGACTAATAATTACACCCTAGATCAGCTAGATGCAGTCAAGATTGTGCAATGCGGTATTGAATGTGTCAATGTTTGTCAACTTGATTACTCAAATTTCTCTCGAACTGTGCACTTACGTTGTAAACTTTCATTCATATTCTATGATGGGTATAGGGAAAGTTAGAGTATCATGTAGTAGCGTAAACCTATCGATGTTACATTGAGCTGGGTGAATGGAATATGAATGACAGTCATCCAATAAATCAAATCAAATCATATTTTATTTGCCACATCCGCCGAATACAACAGGTGTTGACCTTACAGTGAAATGCTTACTTACAAGCCCTTAACCAACAATGCAGTTTTAAGAAAAATAAGTGTTAAGTAAAAAATAGATAAGTAAAAAATAAAACAACAAATAATTAACCTCTTAAGGATCTGACCCTTTTTTTCAATTTTCGCCTAAAATGACATACCAAAATCTAACTGTCTGTAGCTCAGGACCTGAAGAAAGGATGTGCATATTCTTGATACCATTTGAAAGGAAACAATTTGAAATTTGTGGAAATGTGAAATTAATGTAGAAGAATATAACACATTAGATCTGGTAAAAGATAATACAAACAAAAAAAACATGTGTTTTCTATTATCGTTTTTGTTCCATCATCTTTGAAATGCAAGATAATGGCCACAATATAATATTGCAATTAAGGCGCAATTTAGATTTTGGCCACTAGATGGCAGCAGTGTGTGTGCTAAGTTTCAGATTGATCCAGTGAAGCATTGCAATACCGGACTATTTTGTAGCAAGTCTGCCCAAATGTGCCGAATTGGTCAATTGATACATTTTCAAGTAAATAACTAGGGGAGAACATACAAAAATGATATTGTAATACAAAATGTAAGTTTGCACACTCTCAGGAATGTCATACATGATGGATCATTAGCTTATCTAGATGGCCGGGCGGGGTGGGTGTGGAGCCAGAGACAGCAGGGGTTCAAACTGTAGAACCCAGTTCCTACATTTGAATATAAAAATGGATTTTTTCAAACAAAACTATGCTACATTTTATCTCTGGGACCCTTAGGATGACAAATCAGAGCAAGATTACTGAATGTAAGTACATTATTTACCTTCAGAGGTGAATGGATCAAACCAGTTGCCGTGATACGTTTTGTTGTTGTTGTGCACTCTCCTCAAACAATAGCATGGTATGTTTTCACTGTAATAGCTACTGTAAATTGAACAGTGCAGCTAGATTAACAAGAATTTAAACTTTCTGCCCATAAAATACATGTCTATGTCCTGGAAAGTTTGCTGTTACTTACAACAGTCATGCTAATCACATTAGCGCATGTTAGCTCAACCGTCCCGTATATGGACACCAATCTCGTAGAGGTTAAAGAGCAGCAGTAAAATAAAATAACAGTAGGGAGGATATATACAGGGGGTACCGGTACAGAGTCAATGTGCAGGGGCACAGGTTAGTCGAGGTAATAGATGTAATATGTACATGTGGGTAGAGTTAAAGTGACTATGCATAGATAATAAACAGAGAGTAGCAGCAGCGTAAAGAGGGGGGTGGGGTGGGGTGGGGGGGGACAATTCAAATAGTCTGGGTAGCCATGATTCTTATGGCTTGGGGGTAGAAACTGTTAAGAACCCTTTTAGACCTATATGCTGTAATATAAATAAGACCATGCTCATTAAAAATATAATTGTCCTCCCTCATCTTAAACGGCACTGACCGCCACTGCTGTTTATATGCATTTTAATTGTGTTTTTTTATGCCTCTTGGGCCCCCCACGGGCCTGGGCCCAGGGGCTTCAGCCCCGGTAAGCCCCTGCTTTAAGCCAGCCCTGGGCAGTACATTGGATGCTGTTGAGCTTGCAGTTAGAGCCTTAGAAGATGACCCAGCATTTGATTTCAGTAAGCTTTGCACAATCACTGCTCAGACAGAGCTCACCCAGTTATTCTCCAAGCAGATCTCCCTGCACTGCTGGTGTGGAGGCTGATTGGGTGCTGTGTCTTGGGAATTGCATTGTATCTCCAATGATGATAGTTCTTTATTGAAATATACAGTAGCTATTTTAAAATTGGTGCAGAGATCAACATTTGTAAACATTTTGTCAGGTCCATTGGTTCAACATACATTTGAACTTTAATTAGGCTTCAATTATAAATATGTAGCTTGCAAACTCCATTTGGGATAGTAAATTCTCTCTGATTTCATATTGAGATCCATTTTATTTAGAGAGCTGCTCTGGACTGATTTTTATTTGATCAATAATTCAAGTTCTACATCTCTTTGATTTCAGCAAGTGCCACATTTAAAACACTTTACCCACTGACCCTTTTAAACTTTTAATCTTAAGCATTTTTTTCCCCCAAGGGCCTGAATATTTTACCATGTCGTTTTCTGATATCGTTTCCAATGGTAGAATATAGTAGTATTCATATTAGAAGGACATCATGACATTTGATAAGTGTTATGTAACACACGTCCTCTACTCTTTTAAGTTCCACTGTATTTTCTTTGTACTTCTAAGGAGTCGACTTAACGATCAGGCAATGTCATTGAAAGGTTTGGAGCAATCATCGAGTTACACCGAACCATAGGGATCAAAACAAGACACTTCGTTAACACACTAAGCTTGTCAGGACCCATCTCATTTGTGATGGCTAACTGCCACATTGGGTGAAATGCCAGATCCTCTTTAAAGCTTTGGAGCAAAATCAGCACTTCATCACAGGATAATTGTATACACTGAAGCAGTCGGCACTCAGGAACAAGGTCTAATCAATAGACTACTAATGCAATCTCACTTTGGGAGGAAAGACTGCAGGTTTGAATGACCTCTGGGTGTATTGAAGAGACCTGACATTGTGATATTACACAGCCATAGGCAGCTCATTGTAACCTTTTTATCAATACACTGTTAAGAAAAATAAAGTGTTTCAAAATATGCAACTACGCTGCCACAAATATCAATACATTTCCACTTTGGCTGAAGTAAGGAATGGCAAAAAAAAGAAAACTATTTATGTTGGGGTTGCATGACAAACTAATGACCAACTCTTTCCTTTGGTCATGGTCTGAAAGAGCCTGACCCCTGACCCCTGATGACCCATCATTTCATTTTAGGTAATGGAGTGGTATTGAACACTAATGGTAAGAGGAGGAGCTGGACTCAGTAAAGAGCATCTCCAACCCTGTGTCACTGGCCTGTGCCGTGATGGAAAAGGTTATCTTTCTCTTTGTCCGAGCGTTTCTTATTTCCTCGTCCAAGAAGAGTAGGAACACTAGGTACAGTATTGATCTGGCTGGAGCCTCGGTTTGTTTGGAAGAATACTATGAAATGGTGGATTTTGTTCCCTCTTTGTCCTTTTGCCAGGTTAATTAACCATCTTTAGAAACATCCCACCTTTGTTTATGTGTCACACTTTTAACACCTTTTGTGTTGCTTTTCCACTCAGTACCAAAAGGGATTTTATTCCGTTAACCAAATATAGCACTTCACTCCTCTGAGCTGCTGAAAGGTCAGAACATTGCCTGGAAGAGGTACAATGCCTGGCAATGAGTTTCTGAAAACGTTTGTAAAGGTGTGTAGATAAATCACATTGATCAGGCATACAGATTGACCAGAGTTAGACCTTGTAATTTATTGATACATCACATGATGTATCAAGCCAATGGTGCGTGTTCTCAGTCTGGCCCGGCCTGTTCCTGCTCTCCGCACCAAGCCAGTGGTGCGCGTCGCCAGTCTGGCCCGGCCTGTCCCTGCTCCCCGCACCAAGCCAGTGGTGCGCGTCGCCAGTCTGGCCCGGCCTGTTCCTGCTCCCTGCACCAAGTCAGTGGTGCGTGTTCCCAGTCTGGCCCGGCCTGTTCCTGCTCCCCGCACCAAGCCAGTGGTGCCTGTTCCCAGTCTGGCCCGGCCTGTTCCTGCTCCCCGCACCAAGCTAGTGGTGCGCGTCGCCAGTCCAGCCCGGCCTGTTCCTGCTCCTCGCACCAAGCCAGTGGTGCCCGTCGCCAGTCCGGCCCGGCCTGTTCCTGCTCCTTGCACCAAGCCGGTGGTGCGCGTCGCCAGTCCGGCCCAGTCTGTTCCTGCTCCCTCGCACCAGCGGTGGTGCGCCTCGCCAGTCCGGCCCGGCCTGTTCCTGCTCCTCGTTCCAAGCCAGTGGTGCGCGTCGCCAGTCCGGCCCGGCCTGTTCCTGCTCGTCGCACCAAGCCAGTGGGGCGCATCGCCAGTCCGGCACGGCCCATGCCCGTTCCACTCCGGAGCCAGAGCAGTCCGCTCCACCGGTGCCCAGTCCAGCTCCGGTCAGCGGCTCCACTCCGGGCCGGAGCCGCCACCGAGGCTGGAAGGCCCACCCGGACCCTCCCCTATTCAGTCAGGTTTGTGCGGTCGGAGTCCGCACCTTTGGGGGGATACTGTCACGCCCTGGCCTATAGAACTCTAGCTAGTTTGGTCAGGGTGTGAATTTCTAGGTTTGTATTTTTATGTTTGGCCGGGTGTGGTTCCCAATCAGAGGCAGCGGTCGCTCGTTGTCTCTGATTGGGGATCATACTTAGGCAGCCAGTTTTCCTGCCTGTGTTGTGGGTTTTTGTTGTGTTCCTGTGTTTAGGCTTGTATGTTAGCCTTTGGACCGTCACGGTTACGTTTTGTTATTTTGGTTACTGTGTTGTGGGTTTATTCTTTAATAAACATGTACGCCTTTCACGCTGCACCTTGGTCCGTTCCGTCCCGTTCCACTTTTGTCACGCCCTGGCTCTGGGGACTATGTTATGTTGAGCCAGGGTGTGTAAGTCTATGTTTTGTATATCTATGTTGGCCTGAGTGACTCCCAATCAGAGGCAACGAGTGTCAGCTGGTTGTCTCTGATTGGGAGCCATATTTAACTATCGGTCTTTTCACTTTGTGTTGTGGTTTCTTGTTCCTTTTGGTTTGTGTGTATCGAAGGACTTCACGTTTCGTTCGTTGTTTTGATCGGGTGATCTGTTTAATAAATAATATGTACGCATTCAACGCTGCGCATTGGTCCTCCTCCTTAAGCGAACGTGACAACTTTCCGCCCCACCACCGTTGTTTTTGTTTTGTTGACGAAGCAGAGGTGAGGAGCGTCGCACAATGTGGTATGAAAAAATTGCAGTAAATATTCTGCTTGCAGTACATATCCTGCTGTTCTATCGCGTGTGCAATGATGTCAAAGGGATAAAAAACAGTGTTCGTTGCTTGCAGTAACTTTTTGGTTGTAATATCGCCAATGGACGTGGCAGTTTCACCATTATGGATTCCAGCTTTAAAATTATAACTTGAAGGCCAGTTACTTGTGAATGGATTTGGTATGAACACAATGAATCAAATAGCTATATGGCTATACAGGATCTACTTTGTACGGAAAGCAGTTTTTATCTCAGCTTTTGGCTAAGAGTGGGAACCTACAAAAATGTAATTGTAATGACTTCAATGCTACCATGTGACTTCTCTGCACAAGATTATTGCCATCCTTGAACGCTTGAACATTTCATTTTCAAAGGAAAATCAATGGAGGCTGGTTTATATTGATTTTAATCTCCATCCTTTCAAGTGAAGACAATGAAAGTTTGATTATATTATTTCCTCAGGCACAGTAAGGACTAGCTCATTGAATAATGTATATATATTATTTGATGTAGCACTGAAGGTGACAAAGTGTCCACATTATAGTGTCCATTTCTGATTTCACAGAACAGAATAAACAGAAGAATTTGATCTAACAGCTACGATGTTATTACCAGGTAGAATGTGTGGGTAGACATCTTTGTACTCACTTGGCTGCTTGGTAATCTTGTAATGCTGCCAACTAATACCTCACTCAATAAGATGTTATCTGAAAGTGGATGGGCAACACGACTGAGCTGAAGGCCTAGTCCGGAGCATTTGAAAATTGTGGAAGGCAATGCGGAAGTCTAGAGAGACTAATGAAGACCTGTTACAAAAAGACTGACAGCGCATCATATTAAAATAACATCTACAGATATAGGATCTTAATTTGATCACCCTGTTGCAGGACATTTCCTGCACAGCAGGACCTGCAAACTTGTCATATTCAAGATTTTAAAACGCTTCTAAAGTTTCTAATTTCAGACTTGATTAGCCCTAACTAAAAATATATCAACCCCTACAAAAATGTCCATTCATTATAATCCACATTATAATTAACATTTCCTGTTGTGGCAGGATTATTTTCTTGCTGTGAGAAACTGGTCAAATGAAGATCCTACATCTGTACTATGATTTATTCATTTGCCTGACACCTTCGTTCAAAATAACAGACTTTATAATTAATTGTTCGGTATACAGATTCTTGTCATTTACTCTGGTGAAGTCTGCTGAGCTGTAGTGAGATACACAGACAATTATTTTATCTCATTAGTCCCCTTTTTGTGAAAAAATACTCTTTGAAACATAACCATACAGTGATATTGCTATAATTATGTCTTCTGAATAGCCACTGTAAATAATCTAATCTTCTGAGTCCCTGAAGTTAGGCAAATAAAATTATTTTTGGCTCCTGTTTCTACCCAACAAATCAGTGAATTACCTCGACTGACAATTCCCCCAGCAAGCACTGCGTGTTTATAACGATGAGATTCCAACTATCCTAGTTTACCCCCTTTTTTCAGCATGGATTTATATTCTCAGAGTGTGCTTGTTTTCCCCTGCATAGAGCCCCACAGTGGAGGTATCATAATACCCATAAAACCTAGTGGTCAAACAGGGAAATGGTTCCAATAATTTTTCCGCCATTCATCTTTCCCATAGGGGATTTTTTAAACACTTAAAATAAGGTATGTGTTTCGTGTAGGCTTACCCTGGTGTGACGTTTTGATAACCATGTAAATCTCTCGGACAAGATTACTTTTATCAATATATTCGGCTCTATTTACTCTCAGATTCGAAAATGCTAATTAGCATCAAAGTAGACATCATGCAAGACTACAAATCCCTCCTGCACATCAACTCTAGCTGACACTTTTGCTAACAATTTAAAGACAGTTCACAGAATTGTCAAATTAAAGAAATGTAGCCAATTGATTCATTACTAAATTTAGCTAACATTAGATAGTTAATCCAGAGATTCTTACCTTTGCCTCGATTCGGCAGTCTCGTCCAGATCGTCATGGCATTTGTAGTTCTTTGTGTTAGCCACATAAGCAGATAATTAGCATTTAATTTTGGGGGGGGGTAAATACAGGCGAATATATTGATAAAAGTCACCTTGTCCTAGAGAGATTTACACAGTTATCAAAACATCACGCCAGGGTAAACCTACATGAAACTGTAACGATCCCGGCAGTCTGAGTCGGGTCCTGTCTGTGGACTAGTTGTTATGTTCGTGATCTCCAGTTTCCCGAGGGTTCTGGAACGCTCCGGGGAGCTCTCTTGATTTCCGCACCTGCATCCCATCAGCAATCTGCACACCTGGTCCTGATCATCACCCTTCTTAGGCTCTGGCCTAACATCCATTCCCTGCCGGATCGTTAGCCATGAACAGTAGGTTTACCAGAGTATCAGTCTTAGAGCCTAGCGTTAGTTTTGTTGTTTTTTGCACCTTGTTGGTTTGTTGCTTACTTACCCCGTTTTGTTCCATCTGCAGTCACCCGTCCGGAACCTTCATCCAACCTCTGCCTGGTGGTCGGCGGCTGCCGACCCAGGATGGGATCAACCACTGCACCCCCAACAACTAATCAACGCCGCCCGCTCTGTTCCCTGGATTATTCAGCATCACTCTTGAACTTGTAAATAAACACTCACCTTCGTTTCAACTTACCTTGTCCTGGTCTGCTTCTGGGTTCTGGCTTAGCAACTCGTGACAGAACGATCCGGCCAGTAATGAACCCAGCGGACCTGGACTCTGTTCGCCATGCCATTACCCAGCAGGAGAAGATGTTGGGCCATCATAGCAAGGTACTACAGGAGATCGCGTTGTCAGTTCGGAACCTTTCTACCCGGTCTGACGGAGGTCCAGAACCAACGCAAGTGTCCGGTGGAAGATCCACTACCGGTTTCACCCATCTCGCCTGCCGCTTCTGAAGCTGTGTCCTTCCGTGAGCCCAAGGTTCCGACACCGGATAAATATGAGGGGGAGCTGGGAAGATGCCGTTCCTTCCTTATGCAGTGTGGATTAGTGTTCGATCTACAGCCCTACTCTTATGCCACAGACAAGGCTAGGATAGCCTTTGTGATTGAGTTGCTGCGTGGTCGAGCGCTGGAGTGGGCTTCAGCCGTTTGGGAACGACAGGATCCCTGCATGGCTTCATACCAGGGGTTCACGGCCGAGATGAGGAAGCTCTTCGACCATTCCGTCCGAGGGAGGGACGCAGCTAGGCGCCTGTTTTCGCCCGCCAAGGAACTCGCAGCGTGGCCGACTTCGTGATCGAGTTCAAGACGTTGGCTGTGGAGAGTGGGTGGAATGAGGAGGCTCTGCAAGCGGCCTTTTACCAGGGTCTGTCGGAGCAGCTCAAGGATGAGTTGATCTCCTATCCGGAGTCTAGTGACCTGGACAGCTTGGTAGCCTTGTCTATTCGGGTGGATAATCGAGTCCGAGAGCCGAAGGAGGGAGAAGCAATGGGCTCCGTCCAACCGATCAGCTTCTCAGGTTCCAGTCGGGTCGTCAAACTGCGCGGCTCGCTAAAGTTGGGAGGACTTTTAGCGAGCCAGTTTCGACCTCTCAATACCTCTGTCAGACCCCGTTTCCGGCTACCCTTATGAACAGGAATCAGAGCTTAGCGATTAACGCTTTATCGATTCAGGTGCCGATGGAAGCTTTCTAGATGCCGAGTTGGTGGAACAGCTGGGGCTTTCCAAGGAGCAATTGCCGGAAGCCATTGAAGCTACCACTCTGGACGGCAGTAGTCTGGCACGTATCACGATGAGGACTGAACCGGTTAAGATGCGGTTGTCGGGGAATCATTCTGAGATGATTTCATTCTTCATTCTGCCGTCTTCCCAGGTTCCTCTGGTCCTTGGATACCCCCTGGCTGAAGGAACACAATCCCACGTTCGATTGGGTGACGGGCAAGGTAACGAGTTGGAGCCTTGATTGTCATGCTAACTGTCTCAAGACTGCCTGCCCCCATTCGGTTCCCAGTCAGGTGATTGAGGCTAAACCCCCAGATTTGTCCCTGGTTCCCGAGACATATCACGATTTGGGGAAGTTTTCAGTAAGCAGAAGGCTCTGTCACTCCCTCCCCACCCGACCATATGATTGTGCCATCAACCTGTTCCCTGGAGCTGTCTACCCCAAGGGAAGGTTATACAGTATCTCCCGACCTGAACGTGAGGCTTTGGAGACCTACATCAAGGAGTCCCTAGCTGCTGGTCTCGTTCGTCCCTCGTCATCACCCCTGGGGGCAGGATTCTTCTTTGTGGGTAAGAAGGATGGCTCTCTTCGACCGTGTATTGATTATCGGGGTTGAATGACATCACGGTCAAGAACAAGTATCCCCTGCCCTTGATGAGTTCTGCCTTCGACTCCTTACAGGGTGCTACGGTGTTCACTCAAGCTAGACCTACGCAATGTCGTATCACATGGTCCGGATCAGAGAGGGGGACGAGTGGTTGACGGGTTTCAATACACCGATGGGTCACTTCGAGTATCAGGTGATGCCGTTTGGACTGACCAATGCTCCAGCGGTATTCCAGAGTATGGTGAACGACGTCCTGAGAGATATGATCGGTCTCTTTGTGTTTGTTTACCTGGATGACATTCTGATCTTCTCGAAGGAACCTTCCGACCACGTCCAGCATGTCCGGCAGGTTCTGCAGCGATTGTTGGAGAATCGCCTGTTCGTGAAGGCCGAGAAGTGCGAGTTTCACGCCCACACGACATCCTTTCTCGGGTACATCATCTCCAGGGAGAGATTAGGATGGACCAGGAGAAGGTTAGAGCGGTTCTGGAATGGGCCCAGCCCGGTCGAGATTGCAGCTCCAGAGATTTTTGGGGTTTGCGAATTTCTACCGCAGATTCATCCGGGATTACAGCCGTGTGGCCGCTCCGTTAACTGCCTTGACTTCCAGTATCAGGACCTTCAAGTGGAATCCGGAGGCGGATCGAGCGTTTCTGGATTTCAAGAGAGGCGATTCACCAACGCACCGATTCTCTCTCAACCGGACACGGCCCGTCAGTTCGTCGTTGAAGTGGACGCGTCTGATGTGGGAGTTGGCGCCATCCTGTCGCAGCGATGCTCCACGGACAGTAAACTCCATCCCTGCGCCTACTACTCTCGTCGCCTTTCGCCTGCGGAGAGGAATTACGATGTGGGTAACCGGGAGCTTCTCGCGGTGAAACTTGCCTTGGAGGAGTGGCGCCACTGGTTGGAGGGGCGGAGCAACCGTTTATTGTCTGGACTGACCACAAGAATCTTGCTTACGTGCAATCGGCTAAACGTCTCAACTCCCGTCAGGCCAGGTGGCGTTGTTTTCGGACGATTCAAGTTTTCCCTGACGTTCCGACCTGGATCTAAGAACGGCAAGGCGGGCCTTGTCCCGGATGTTCTCCAAGACGGAGGAGAGTGGGTCCAAGACCGAGACAATTCTCCCCGGAACTGCGTCGTGGGAGCAGTTATGTGGAAGATTGAGGAGGAGGTGCTGGCGGCCCTTCGACTCAGCCCGGTCCCAGTAACGGTCCACCCGGTCGGTTGTTTGTGCTCTGAGTCGGTTCGTCCTGCTGTCCTCAAATGGTCCCACGCCAGCAAGATGGCTTGTCACCCTGGCGTGGCTCGGACAATAGCGTTTCTTCGAGACGTTTTTGGTGGCCTGCCATGGCCGAGGATACTGGGGTTATGTTGCTGCCTGTCCAGTGTGTGCGCAGAATAGCAGAGTACCAATTGGCCCAGCTCTGGACTACTTCACCCCCTTCCTATTCCCGGCGACCATGGTCGCATCTGGCCCTGGACTTTGTCACTGGGTTGCCCGCTTCTGAGGGGAACACTGGTCGTTCTGACTATCGTGGACAGATTCAGCAAGTTCGCCCACTTTGTCCTATTGCCAAGCTTCCTCTGCCTCGGAGGCGTCCGAGATCCTGGTTAGGGAGGTTTTCAGGGTCCACGGGGTTGCCCAGTGATATCGTTTCCGACCGTGGTCCTCAGTTTACCTCTGCTGTCTGGAAGTCCTTCTGTTTGGCCATTGGAGCTACAGTCAGTCTCACATCTGGTTTTCACCCCCAATCTAATGGTCGGCGGAGAGAGCCAACTCAGAAGATGGAATCCACGCTCACGCTGTCTGGCCTCTTCCAACCCCACCTCCTGGGTCTCTCAGTTGCCTTGGGTTGAGTATGCCCAGCAATACTCTCCCTACATCTGCCACTGGGATGTCTCCTTCCAGTGCCTGTATGGCTACCAACCTCCCTTGTTCCCTTCTCAGGAGAAGGAGCTCTCAGTGCCTTCTGTTCAGGTCCATATTTCGTTGCACACCGGACCTGGCATCAGGCCAGAAAAGCACTCCTTAGAGTTTTCGGACCGGTATCAGCTCCAGGCGAATCGTCGCGGATCCCCGCTCCCACCTACACCATCGGAGATAGGGTCTGGTTGGCACACGGGATCTTCCTTTACGGACTGAGTCTAGGAAGTTGTGCACGAAGTTCATTGGTCCGTTTGTGGTGGAGAAGGTGATCAATCCGGTGGCAGTTCGACTCAAACTCCCGAGGACGCTCAGAGTCCATCCCACCTTTCATGTCTCCTGCCTCAAGCCTGTTTTCCTCAGTCCTCTGTTGCCTCCTCCGCCTCCTCCTCCTCCTCCTCGGATGATCGGAGGTGGTCCTGCCTACACGGTGCGTCGCATCATGGATTCAGACGGCAGGCCGAGTTTCCAGTATCTCGTGGACTGGAGGGTATGGTCCTGAAGAGAGGAGTTGGATTCCGCGGCGACAGGTCCTAGATGCTGACCTCATCAGTGACTTCTACCGCCTCCATCCTGGCGCTCCGGCGAGTCCGCCCGGTGGCGTCGTCGGAGGGGGGGTACTATAACGATCCCTACAGTCTGAGTCGGGTCCTGTCTGTGGACTAGTTGTTATGTTCGTGATCTCCAGTTTCCCGAGGGTTCTGGAGCGCTCCGGGAGCTCTCTTGATTTCACGACCTGCATCCCATCAGCAATCTGCACACCTGGTCCTGATCATCACCCTTCTTAGGCTCTGGCCTAACATCCATTCCCTGCCGGATCGTTAGCCATGAACAGTAGGTTTACAGAGTATCAGTCTTAGAGCCTAGCGTTAGTTTTGTTGTTTTTGCACCTTGTTGGTTTGTTGCTTACTTACCCCGTTTTGTTCCATCTGCAGTCACCCGTCCGGAACCTTCATCCAACCTCTCTGCCTGGTGGTCGGGCTGCGACACCAGGATGGGATCAACCACTGCACCCCCAACAACTAATCAACGCCGCCCGCTCTGTTTCCTGGATTATTCAGCATCACTCTTGAACTTGTAAATAAACACTCACCTTCGTTTCAACTTACCTTGTCTGGTCTGCTTCTGGGTTCTGGCTTAGCAACTCGTGACAG